>NW_015505625.1:597061-629908 GCF_001515645.1 Sinocyclocheilus grahami
CCTCATCCTCATCCTCAGCCTCCACCTCTGAACTGCTGGAGTGCCCGCTGTGCCTGCTGCGCCACACCAGAGACCGCTTCCCTGACATCATGACATGCCACCACCGCTCTTGTGCCGACTGCCTCCGACAGTATCTGCGCATCGAGATCTCTGAGAGCAGGGTCAACATCAGCTGCCCAGAGTGCTCCGAGCGCTTCAACCCCCACGACATCCGCATGATACTCAACGACCGTGTGCTCATGGAGAAATATGAGGAGTTCATGCTGCGCCGCTGGCTGGTGGCCGACCCTGACTGCCGCTGGTGCCCTGCTCCAGACTGCGGGTAAGGGCACTTTTATTACAATTCTATTTGAGATTTTTCTATATATGCACTACTGTTTAAAAGTTTGGAGTTAAGATTAAGAAAACCGTTTATGAAAGCCATCTCGTTTTTAGTGAAAATACATTTTAAAAACCTAATACAATTTGTTACATTTGTCTTGCCATGAAAATAGCCACAGAAGCTGGCATGGCATTAAAACAAACAAACATGAAAGCCATCTCTTATGCTGCATTCATTTGATCAAAAACACAATAAAAACAGCAATGTTGTGAAAATTATTACATTTTAAATTAATTGTTTTCTATTTGAATATATTGTAAAATGTAATTTATTCCTGTGATCAAAGCTGAATTTTCAGCATCAATACTCCAGTCTTCAGTGTCACATGATCTTCAGAAATCATTCTGATATGCTGATTTGCTGCTCAAGAAACATTTCTGGTTATCAATGTTGAAATCAGTTGTGAATTCTACATTTTTGTAGAAACCATTATACTTTTTTTTTTCTTCTTTCTCAGAATGCTTAGATGAAAAAGTTTAAAAGAAAAGCACTTTGAAATAGAAATCTTTTGTAACATTATAAATGTCTTTACTGTCACTTTTGATCAATTGAAAGCTACAGTTTTAATCGGTTTGTCAGAGTAAACCTGATACGTAATTGAAATTTAAGTCAGACTAAAGTGTGCACATGATATATAAAAGTTTTTTTAAGTTTTTGTCCAATTGAAATCGAATTTTACGTGCATTTACACTATTCTTCAAAAGTTTGGGATAGGTAAGATTTTTTAAAATGTTTTTGAAAGAAGTCTGGCTGCATATTTTAATAAATACCGTAAAAGCAGAAATATTATTGCAATTGAAATTAACTGCTTTCTATTTAAATGTTAAAATGTCATTTATTCCTGTGATGCAAAGCTGTATTTTCAGCATCATTACTCCAGTCTTCAGTGTCAGATCTTGTCATGCTATGTACTCATCTCTGCACAGATCTGCACCCAGCTGTGCCCTGTGTTTCAATGATAACACAACCTTTTGAGCTGCCTATTTTCTCTTGGCTTCCTTGGTTATTGTGTGCACTTGTTTGTTTTTTTTAGTAGGCGCTATTACACCTGTCACTTTGGAGGATGTGTATATTTGTGTGCATAACAAAGAGCTTTCCCCAGATACATAGAGAAATTAGGTACTTTTTGTTAGGTACTTTTTAAACACGTGTCAAAACATCAGTGTAGGAAACGAGAACTAGTCTAAATGTCATGGCAGGTTTGGTTGCAGTTATATATGTTGAGGTATGCTTTGATGGGTGATGAGAGAGATATTTCTGGAAATTGATAAATGGCTCGTCATATCAAGAAGATATTTGTTTGCATGCTAAATCTGTGAAACAGGGTTTTGTGTTGTCCTGGAAGTCTTTTTGTTTGAGGGCCAATCATCAGACACAGGTAAACCAGTAAAAAGCGACTTCTAATAATAATACAGTTTTTCATTAACAACCGTTTTCAACATTGATAATAATCAGAAATGTTTATTGAGGAGCAAATCAGCATATTAGAATGATTTCTGAAGGATCATGTGACCCTGATCCTTTCAGCTTTGCATCACAATAATAAATGACTTTTTAAAATATATGCACATAGAAAACCGCCCTTTTTAAATTTTAGAAATAGTTCAATGTTTTTACTGTATTTTTCATCAAATAAACGCAGCCTTGGTGAGCATAAGATACTTTTTTAAAAGGCACGGTATGTTTTGTAGAGCCCTAATCAGGCTTGTAGTGCAAATCTCAAAAACCAAACACTGGAACAGTACTACTGATTGTTTTTTTGCTTTTGTTTTTTTCCCCCAGAATGCTTCACATTTTTATGAACTGCTGTAATGACCCTTTCACAAATCATGTTTTCAGGGGAGCCCATGCCTTATTAAGGGGAGCCGAGCTCCCCCGTAGTTCACACCCTGAATGTCGATGTCATAAAATCACGAGTCTGTTTTGATTTAAAGGTCTTATTGCTTACATGAATACAAATCACAAACATGACACTTGTAAATTAAATTTACAGATTTATTCATTAATATGTCATATATTTTTTCACATGGATTATGAAAACTTAAATACAAGGTGCTGTAAAAGATTTTTAGCATTTTTACAGCTCTTTTGCTTTAGACCATCTATTACTGATAAATCCACAAATAAAATCTTAAGGTTGCAACTACATCTGTCTGAGAAAAAAAAAACAGCAGAGATTTATTTTATTAGTTATTTTCACGACTTTTAATGTACTCTCATTAAAAAAGAACTTTAATAATGTTTAATACTTCTAACAAATAAGTTTTTGCTCAAAACTAACCAAAATTAAAAATAATTTATATTTTCTGCACTGGAGAGACTTGGTGTTGTTTCAAAACAAAGGGAAATGTATATCGGCATCGGCTATCGGCCAAAATGATTCGAAAAATATCGGCATATCTGCAAAAATCTAATATCGTGCATCCCTATGTAGTGTGACGTGACTATGTGGACATACTACAAAATTCAAAATGCAAAGCATCTGCCAGAATCCCAAAAGATCGATTAACATTTTAATTTGAACAAATGGCTGTTCTGACTGACATGAACATTCGCATTTGTGTTTCTGGGGCCCCCAACACTGCACATGTTGAGCGTGTCCTCTCACACACCCATTTCAGGTCTTGGACTCTACTAATGAGCTGATGACCTGAATCAGGTGTGTTTGAATGAAGAGACATGCAAAAAGTAAAAGCAACAGGGCTGAGAAATACTGGCCAAGGCAACAGATTTTCTTTAACATAGCGGCGTTTTAATGTCTTTTCCATCGCACTGCAAGAAAACTAGCCAGCCAATAGGATTCATGCTTCTGGTCTCATGCCCAGAACCTCTGCTATTATATAAAACCATGACCTGGTGGGGCTCGTGAACACAGTATTTAGGAAGATGGAAGATCATTCACATGGACTGTCCGTTACATAAAGAGTAGACACATTCTATGCAGGCTAAGCACACAAGGAGATCTAACAGCTGATTTGTGAGATGTCACATTTCCCCCCGGTTTCACAAATAAGGCTTAAGCCTAGTCCCAGTCTAAAATCTTAAAATATGTAAGTGTCATTGTTTCGTCTCAAGACCAGTAAAGCACACCAGTAATGTTTTTTTCTAAGGCACGTTTATAAAAGCTACTTAAATGTTTTAATTATAAAACCGATAGTTCCGGTCCTTGATTCTGATTGGCTGAGCCGCATTCGAAGCTGCTGTAAATTACTCTACAAACACACACCTTTGTTTACTTCTGTGTGTTGCTCGGCAATTACTTTGTTGGAACCACAACTGATTCTGAGGAACTACATTGTTTGGCAGAAGAAGAATGTTTTTATTATCATTACACTTTATTTGCTGTTTTATTTTGTGAAACGTTACTACGTATATGGAATAACCGTTTTATTAAAACAATAAGCCTTTCTGTCAATTTTCAGTGAATTTATAACAGCTAAGGAGCGCTGTTAGGCACGACGTGAAGCTGTATTCTAGCTGTAAATTCACTTTAAACCATGGCTTCTTGGGGCTTATTGCTTTATTGAACTATGGCTTAATCCTGGCTTAATCCTAAACCCTGTCTGTGAAACCGGGCCTAAATATTTGTTAGATATTCAAAGACTTGCGTATTTGAAAATTGGTCCCTAAACTAAATGATCAAATAAAGTAGTATATCGTTTGCCTTTCAGTTATTAGGCAGCTTCCAACACTTATGGACTTAACAGTAAATCTTACTGCCTGGTAATTAAAAAAATTAATTAAAATAAATTTCAGCCTTTGCGATTATATTGGTCAACCACTAGTTGTTTGATAACCACCATAGTGAATACAAAAGTCTCAACAGCTGTTTGAAAACCTGTAAATACGATTGGACTTCTCAGCAGGTCTCAGAAATGGAAAATAGAAAAAAAAAATACTTTTGTGTAGCAGACTAACAGGGGTATTTCAGTTTTTCCAAAAATAATCTAAAGCCTACTGTTTTCACGCAATGGTCTGAACAGACAAATTGCATGTGAAAATTCATGTAGACATTTGGATTAGTTAACAGACCGTAAAGGGGTCATATGATGCTGCTAAAAAGAACATTATTTTGTGTATTTGGTGTAATGCAATGCGTTTATGCGGTTTAATGTTAAAAAAACACATTATTTTCCACATACTGTACATTATTGTTTCTCCTCTCTGCTCTGACTTTCTGAAACGTGTTGATTTTTACAAAGCTCATCGATCTGAAAAGCTCTGCTCTGGTTGGCCAGCTATCCAGTGCATTGTGATTGGCCGAATACCTCAAGCGTGTGACGGAAATGTTACGCCCCTCACCATATTTGGAAACAGCGTCTCCACGACATGGTGGCGGCAACAACAATACTACAGCGAGAATATAAGTTACGCCTTTCTTTGTGTGAACATTTGGGCGGCGTTATGCAAATCTTCCCACATAGTGACGTAGACATGTGGGGGCGTGTTAGAACGAGCCGTTTTAGGTAGGCATGGCTGACTCTTAACTTTTATAAAGAATATCTCTTTGGGTTTGAGACTTTAGTCTTTGCAACTTTACAGATCTTGTATACTGTATGCACAAACAGCTTGTAACACTCCAAAGACAAAGGAAAACCTGAAATCACATCACATGACTCCTTTAAATGTGCTGTTTGTGTTTCTCAGGTTGGAAGTTCAAGCTGATGTCCAAAAGGAGCGTTGCAGTCTGAGCGGGGAGTCCGGCACCGTCAGTCTGGGGACAATCAGCGACAACGCTAGTACCAAAGCAATGGCTGGATCCATTCTCAATGCCTACCTGCCTCTGGACAGGTCTGTGTTCATATGTGACCCTGGACCACAAAACCAGTCATAAGGGTCAATGTTTTGAGAAATGAGATTTATACATCATCTGAAAGCTGAATAAATGAGCTTTCCATTGATGTATGGTTGGATGTATTGTTAGGAAAGGACACTATTTGGCCGAGATGCAACTATTTGAAAATCTGGACTCGGAGGGTGCAAAAACATCAAAATATTGAGAAAATTGCCTTTAAAGTTGTCTAAATGAAGTCCTTAGCTATGCATATTACTAATCAAAAATTAAGTTTTGATATATTTACAGAAGGAAATTTACAAAATATCTTCATGGTACATGATCTCTACTTAATATCCTAATGATTTTTGGCATAAAAGAAAAATCGATCATTTTGAACCATACAATGTATTGTTGGCTATTGCTACAAATATACCCTAGCGACTTGAGACTGGTTTTGTGCTCCAGGGTCACATTTGTCCAAAAGAATGTGAGGTGGCTCAGTGATGGAGCTTGAGCTGTCATTAACAGCAGACGTTTTTGTGCAGCAGGGATGGGAACAGTATGGAGGTGCAGGTGAATGTGGAGTCCAAGCGAGGGAAGCTCAGGCACCACAGTGGCAGCAGCAGTATGGACGACGGCAGCAGCGGAGGACACGGGCCCGGCGTTTGCCCCGCCGGCTGTCCCCACGAGGGCAAGTGCGTTACCTCTCGCTGGGCCAAGGAGCCGTCCTCCACCTCTTCCTCCTCCTCCGGCAAGAAGTGCAAAGGTAAGCTGCGCAAAAAGAGCGGCGGAACCAAGATCAACGAAACGCGAGAAGACATGGACGCCCAGCTGCTGGAGCGCCGCAGCACCAACTCCAGCGAGTTAGACTCGCCCTCTCTGACCCGGCGTTTGCCCCGCCGGCTGTCCCCACGAGGGCAAGTGCGTTACCTCTCGCTGGGCCAAGGAGCCGTCCTCCACCTCTTCCTCCTCCTCCGGCAAGAAGTGCAAAGGTAAGCTGCGCAAAAAGAGCGGCGGAACCAAGATCAACGAAACGCGAGAAGACATGGACGCCCAGCTGCTGGAGCGCCGCAGCACCAACTCCAGCGAGTTAGACTCGCCCTCTCTGAGCGGCAGCCTGCCGTCTGTGGCCGACTCACACTCCAGCCACTTCTCAGAGTTCAGCTGCTCCGACCTGGATGCCTGCAGACCGCCCTGCTTTGAGTCTCACGTCCGACAACCCAACACGGGCGGAGCGGTCAGCCCACTTCCAGAGGTCGAGAACGACCGGCTGGAGAACTGTCCCGTTCCGCAAGCTGCGGTCGCCCCTCTGACACCTGACGGGCCGGCAGAGCGCCCGCTATGCTACATTGCGGAGGAGAATGTGAGTTTAATATGCGCGGCTGCCGCGGGCCAGAGCTCGCCTAAAGAACGCAATAACCTTCCTCAGCCGACTAGTCCTGTGCGTAACGCCTGCGTTCAAACAGAGATATAAGCAGACACACATGCTAGCTTTCACAGCTAACCTTCATTACCAAGGATTGCACACTGAACTGAAGATTTCAAAGCTCGTTTCATGGAGGTTTAACATCCCGGTTGGTCAATTGTTTTGTTTTGTTTTTTTTTGAACGTTAGAGAAGGAAGGGCAGGAGGAAAAGGCTCAAGGTTTCAGAAAGATCGCTGTGATCAAAGGTTACCGTTTGACCGACACTCGGTCAGCGCTTACAGTTGGACCGAAGCTTGGATAAGATTCAGAAAGGCAACAGATGAATGTAAGGCGGGAAGTGATGCACAGAGACTGAAGATGCTGATGTAGCTGTCAATCACACATGCCTCTGTTTCAGTGTTCAGTGTCGCTGAGATGAAGAACCTCACCGGCGAGGAGTGAGACGTGTCCAGCTCGTTTTTCAACCCCAAAATTAAAAGGAAAGAAGAGAAATATCATTCCTTGTATACTGGAAATGAAGCCTCCGTTTAGGATGAGTTTGATTTGTGACATTTTCATGTTAATTAAAGGGATAGTTCACCCAAAAATGAACATTGTCATCATTCACCCTCATGCGGTTTCAAACCTGTGTTTCTTAGTGGAACATAAAAGAAGATTTTGAAGATATATTTTGAAAATGCAATTGAAGCCAATGGGAACCAAAATGGTTTGGTTACCAACATTCTTCAAAATATCTTTTATGAACTCGAATTGGTTTGGAACAACATGAGGATGAGTAAATGATGACTGAATTCTCATTTTTGGGTGGGTTTAAGCACATTTTTCTCCCTCTTTCTCTTTATTGTAGTATAGTTTTTGTAATTCTTGATTATTCTTACTAGATTCTTAATACTATAAAACAGTATTTTATTTCTGTATTACTGTTAAAAAAAATAAAAATAAATCAGCAGTACAAATGCTACCATTATTTAAATGTATATAATTTTTGCATTACAGTAATAAGATTTTTTTTCCAGCAATAGTCATTCGAATTGGGAGGGAAAATGTGCTTAACTTTCATGAAAATGTCACAAATCTTATCGTTTCTACAAATATCGTTTCATTTTCTTTAAATGTAATTTTGGACTGAAATGTGACCATGACGCGTTCAGAGCACCTTCACTACACGTGTACACACATATATTCTGTTAGCCAGCATATAGCTTTAGTTGGAGGAGTCTGGCAACGAGGAAGTCTGGAGGGATCCGATGCCCTTATCGAGATGTTCCTACAAGATGAGCTCATGAGGGACCAGGCAATAGTTTTAGTTTCTTGGGCTACTTTTCGTTTCTCTCGTCTGGTGTCACCTGGTATTTTCCATTTTTGGGAAAAGTAGATGTGTTGAAGCCACTGCTTCGGTGAAGAGCTGGACGAAGCCGTGTCGCGCCCCCTGCTGGTAGGACTGGGAACTTGACCAAACCCTTTCATGGGAGGAAGCGAGTCTGGCTGTTTAAAAAAGAATAAGTCGTCCATGAATCAGAAAGATCTGCATCCTGTTTAAAACAAGAAAATTCAACTACTTTCATTGTAAAGGCTATGATGGTAATCACATTCAGGTTGTTTCAACTGATTAAGTGATTTATTTTTTTTCATCTGTATTGACTCATGGTGCCTTTTGGATCATAGATGAACCACATTTGTTTTCCGGTTTGTGTCTTATGAATTCAAAAGTACTGGACGAGGCTGCGTTGAATGTTAGCGAGGCGGCGTAGCATCATTTCCTAGCGTGCCTGGGACGACACATCCGACCGCTTACCAAAGACAGCACTCAGGCTCTCTGACGACGACGACTCCTGCACACTTCAACACTCTCACACTCGTGTGTTTGCACTGTTCATTGGCTTCATTTCTGTTGGTCTCTCTCGCTGGCGTTCTGGTGCTGCTCAGTGATCTCTCGGGACTGATCCAATGCCACAAGCTGCTTTGTTTTTTTGTTTTTGTTCCTTCCATTTCTTTAGTGTGTTTTTTTTCTTATGTTTTGAGCCTGCCCATATCTGTACGAATATTATTTCAGAGGCTAGGGCCGATTGATTTCTAACTTGTTCAAAACAGCTTGTTATTTGTATATTTGCTTTATAATATGCGTGTAAATGCATATCTAAATGAAAATAAAAACATAAATCTAGATGTGTGGTCTGTGTGTTTGCTCAAAAACAACTGACAGCTATTGAGATGCAAGATGTAATTATGGCAGTGTGTGTAGGTGAAGGAATCAAATTGAATATATACAGTGGGGTATGAAATATTAGCATAACAGATTGAGTGAAAAATTGAATTTAAAAAATCTCCTACGTTTCATTAAAGCCATAAGAAACAGAAACCATAAGAAATGCTGTGAAATTATTGTTAGCCATTGCACCTGCTAACATAAACCTTAATATAGTATTACTGAATTTGAGTAATATTTATGAGAAATTTAATATAGCTATAAAGTTTGGGGTCTATATATATATTTTTTTTTCAGCAAAGATGCATCAAATCATGTTACAGTAAAGACATTTGTTACAAAACATTACATTTCAAATGAATGTTCTTTGGAATTTTCTATTTATCAGAGAATTCTAAATTAAAAAGGTGATTTCCACAAAAATATAAAGCAGGAAAAGCATCGGTAATAATCAGAAATGTTCTTGAGCAGCAAATCAGCATATTATGATTTCTGAAGGATCATGTGACACCGAAGACTGGAGAAATTATGCTGAAAATACAGCTTTGCATCACAGGAATACATTGCATTTTACAATATATCACAGGAAACTTATTTTAAATTGTAATAATATTTAACAATATTACTGTTTTTTTTCTGTTTATGACTGTATTTTAATAAACTTATTTTAAAAGCTTTAAAAAAAAACTACTGACCCCAAACTTTGAGCAGTAGTGTACATTCAAATCATTTGGATGCATTATCTAAAATCATTGGTGTTGCTATTTTAGCTTTATATTTCCAGTGGTTCTGCAATTATAAAACAACTGTTATATAATTTCTAAACTAATAATGTCGAAAGGCAAAAATATTTCATCTAGTAATTTATTTAGCTGATGCAAATGTATTTATCTGAAACATATTTCTTTTGCTGACATCCCAAAGAAAAACTATATCTAATGTTATTGCACATTCATACCTTGTTGTGGGATCTTGTGTTTTATCTATGCATATTGAGACAATGGTTGGGCTGAAGGCTAGAAGATGTCCAAAATAATTACACTACATGAGCTACGTGTATGCATATATTACACAACACAATGGAATAGCTATTAAAAATATATTAAATCCTGAGAAATGAGATGCAGCAAATTAAATCCCTATACAATTTTGTCTGAGAGTGTTAAATCACTCCATATGTGAGCCACAGCTTCTTTTAAAAGGCACATCTCTCTTATACACACGACAACCGTCCCATCATAAACCGAGAATCCCGTTTGTTTCACGCTTCCCAGCCGTGCCATGCCCACACGTGCCTACTGAAGCCAGAGTTACAGAGTATGAACCGTTTGCATGCTTTGCATTGTCGGCATTATCAGACAATATTCCTAGAAGAAGGTGAGATGAGTGTTTGCTGGAAGGGAAACTTTAGTTGCGGCACATGACAGTCTAAAGGATGAATGGACCCTCGTGGCGGGACTGTGGGACCCGTGAGCTGGAATTCTCAGGCTCGCTGGATCTGCCGTGTCCGGCTTTAATGAAGGAGGGTCTGTTCTTCCTGTAGCTTTCTGTTCATTTCAACCTTTATTGCCTCGATGTCAACCTGCAGAGAGGAAACGGTACTAGTTAGCATCATGTATGTCACATTGAAGCCAGTTGTTGCCATTTAAGTGCTACATTTGGTGTGTATGCTGAACCTCGAGAGAAAGAATTTGAGATATAAACCCAGAATTCAGAGGAAAAAAGTCAAACGTTTGAGATAAAACCTGAGAATTCGGAGAAAAAATTATTGAATTTGTGAGATATAAACTCAGAAGTCAGAATTTTGAGCGATAAACTGAGAATTGTGCGAAAAATGTCTGAATTGGCGAGATATAAACTTTGTGAGAAACAACTCAGAATTGTAGGATATAACCTGAGAATTCTGAGGGAAAAAAGTCAGAATTTGCCAGATATAAACTCGAAATTCTGATAAAAAAAGACAGGATTGTGGGATAAAAAGTGGGAATTCTTGAGGGAAATTCAGAATTTGTGAGAAATAAATTCAGAAGTATGAGAAAAAAGTTGGAATTTGTGAGATGTAAACTCAGAATTCTGAGAAAAAAGTCAGAATTGTGAGAAAAATTTCAGAATTTGAGAGATATAAACTTTGTGAGAAACAAGTCAGAATTGTGGGATATAACGAGAATTCTGAGGGAAAAAAGTAAGAATTTGCAAGATATAAACGCGAAATTCTGATAAAAAAGATTGAGAAAAAAGTCAGAAATTTGGGATAAAACCTGGGAATTCTGGGGGGAAATTCAGAATTTGTGAGAAATAAATTATGAGGAAAAAGTATGTGAAAAAAGTTGGAATTTGTGAGATATACATTTAGAATTGTGAGATGCACAGAATTCTTTCTGCCACAGAATAGAAAATACAAAACTTTTTGTCACAATTCTTACTTTTCTTCTCAGAATATCAAGTTTATATTTAAAAAGTCAGAATTATGAGAGAAAATGTTTCAATCACCTTTTTTATTTTTGGATTCTGTGGCGAAAACGGGCTTCTATACGTTCCTCTGTGTTGTTATAGATGTAGTATGAACATTATTCTCACAGAATTAGAACGATTATTAAAACTTTAGTTATTGCTATAGTTATCATCGTTGGTGTGAATGGGCCTTAACGCTTAACAAGATACACATGTTTTGCAGAAAATATGAGTTCTGTCTTCTTGTGCATAACTCTCCACCATGATGATAGGCCGTTGTAGGTGGTTGCCAATACGTTGCCCGTGTATTCTGAGTAGTTTGTGTCTGTTACATTTATTTTGGTCTCTAGATATGAGCCACAATCCTCTCTCAAAGTGAGTCTCTGTGACTTTTTTTGTTTTGTTATTGTTGTTAGAAACATAAAAGTTGCTCTGTATGTATCATTCATATCTGTTGCATAAACACATGGTTATGAGCCAAAGTTTAGTACTTGAGGATGAGGGATTTGTTTGGTTATGAGCAATAGTAATAATGACCCTTGTCCACCACTAATCAGCTAAACCTAAGATTAAAGTTCACTGAGGTACCATGGCTGATTATAGCAGCTGTTAGATAACAGTTTTCTGGTTTTTATTACACACTCTCTAGAATATTTAAATGATCCGTTGCTGCATTCTGCAATCACATTTTTATAAACTTAGTATAAAACTGCTCCCAGTCTGTTCATCAGTGGTAGGGATTTTTCAGTGCCTCGTTCTGCAGGTCTCATGCTCACACCAACCAGTAGGTGGCAGCGAGTCAATGAATGATTCACTCAACCTTTCCGTTCAGAACACTGATTCATTTAGTAAGGCCACTGCTGTGTGATGCTCGGAAAACAGTAAAGTGCCAATATTGTGTCTAACATGTAAATTAGTCTACTTAGTATTAACTTTGTGTTTACTGAACAACAGTGATATTGATTAAACAAATATGTAGGCTAAACTGTTTAAATGATTGTTGCTTCGTGTCCTAATAACGCGACGCAACGACCAGCAACAGCAGCTTCTGTTTTGTAATGGTTACTGGGACGTCGCGGTCGATAGGTCATTATCTCAGATAAGTTTTTTGTACACTACTTAAATTGTTTCATTTGAGTTCCAATATCCTTTTGCGTGACTTTAATAGACAATATAGATAATAGATCATTTACCTCGGATCCTGAAAACAACAAGTCAACAAGAACATTCAATCTGTAAACTCTGTGCAACTGTATTTAAAAACAAATATTGTATTACTTACTGAGTATGTATTCTGAATAATGTTAAAATCGTTTACATTTTTGTTACAAGTCGGAGACAGCCAGGGTTGCCATGTTTTACAACAAAACCCGCCCAATTTCTACTAGCCCAATGGCGTTTCGGGGCGTTAAAAATCACGTTCGTTTTTTGGCGAGGTTCCCCTGGTAAAATTTGCATTGCAGGGGATAAATATCAAGTTATTGGGGTCACTTTAACCCGTGGACATGAAAAACAACAGTAGGCGCGTTTCCATTACCCTTCAAATTGCGCAAATTGAAATTGCGAATTGAAAATACGCCTAACATACGTTCCTCTGTGTTGTTATAGATGTAGTATGAACATTATTCTCACAGAATTAGAACGATTATTAAAACTTTAGTTATTGCTATAGTTATCATCGTTGGTGTGAACGCTTTACAAGATACACATGTTTTGCAGAAAATATGAGTTCTGTCTTCTTGTGCATAACTCTCCACCATGATGATAGGCCGTTGTAGGTGGTTGCCAATACGTTGCCCGTGTATTCTGAGTAGTTTGTGTCTGTTACATTTATTTTGGTCTCTAGATATGAGCCACAATCCTCTCTCAAAGTGAGTCTCTGTGACTTTTTTTGTTTTGTTATTGTTGTTAGAAACATAAAAGTTGCTCTGCAAAACTGCAATGGAAACGCGCCTAGTGTTAAATTATCCCAATTCCGCGGGAAAACCGTAGACTTGGCAACACTGGAGACGCTATCTTGCAGAGATAGCTCCGCCCACACGCTCTTCTGATTGGCTGTGGTTTGTGATTGATTTTGTCACTCTTGTAGCATGTGGCGACTGGCCAGACCAGTGTGCCACTCACGTCCTGAAAGGTGAAGCCAAAATATTTCGATCGCCCCCTGGTGGCTGACTGCATTATGGGTCATAAACCCCGCCATCTTCATGAAAACGAATGGTATGCCAAATTAAAAAATCTAATTACACTTCAATTAAATATTTCCCTCAAAATGGTTTCCATCACTTTAGGTAGTTCTTATAATGCTGATGTATGTTCAAGTGTTTGTTTTTTAGAAAAAGTTTGGTTTTATAGTTAGTTATGTGATGCTACAATATAGGGTGTGACGTTATGATTGTGTGCTTGCGATTTTGGGGGTAATGCATTGCAAGTAACTCGATTAACGTAATCAGATTACTTTTTTAAAGTAACTAGTAAAGTCATGCATTACTTTTTTATTTACAAGAAAATATCAGAGTTACTTTTTCAAATCAAAATAGGCGATCATGATGCTTAGGGGAGTGCGGGACACAAAGTAACGGGGTTAGTTGTAACACACGTGATTTGCACACATGCTAGCTTCGATAACTAGCAGAAGACACTAACCGGTTTTAAATTCCAGTTGCGCAGATGGGGAACGTTGTAACACAGTGATACAATGTGCCCCGCTATTATTAAACTATGCTATTCTATGGCATTAGAGATGTAATAGTGAGAATAAAGACTGACAGTCAATGTTTAATGTTCAGAAATTAATATTTCAAGACATGTAAAGCATTTTGGCTCGTTTATGTGGGCCGTCCCAAGCCTGGCTACAATGTGTTAATTGTCAAACTCCAAAATCAGATTATTTTTAATTTTTAAAAAACGCCATTATTTTATTTGAAAAAAAAAAGAATTTTTATTTTATTGACAAAATATTTTAGTTTTTTCTTGTATATTTTTTTCATTCGATCAGATAACATTTTAAGCTGTTATATGGTCATGTTACAAACTCAGAATGACGCAAACCTGCAATAATTAAATAGGTTATT
This sequence comes from Sinocyclocheilus grahami, assembly GCF_001515645.1. Lineage (NCBI taxonomy): Eukaryota > Metazoa > Chordata > Actinopteri > Cypriniformes > Cyprinidae > Sinocyclocheilus > Sinocyclocheilus grahami. The sequence continues at coordinate 611,375 of NW_015505625.1, forward strand.
ATATTAACCAATGTCTTTGCTGCTGACCTGATCCAATTCAACTATTACTATTCATACTTAGTTACTTTTCTTAGCAAGTAGCGCAATATTGTAATGCATTACTTTTAAAAGTAACGGTGTTGCTCCAAGAAACTGATTTCCTACATAGTCTGCAGTGTGCTAGTTTTTGTCTCTCGTTGGCAGTGAGACTTCACCTTGAGAATGAGCCAGTAGACTCTCTCTTAACAGGCTAGTCACCGTCTCCAGCTCCTGCTCGGCCTCCTGCACGTTCAGATCCAACTGCAGCACTTCCTGTAAATCAGTGCTGGCTGACAGGTAGTCCTGAGGCAAAACATACAGACAGACCATCAAGACTCTGCCTTGCTGCTCTGAATTCAACACTATCATGATATAAGCTTAGTTTGATGCCGCACGCACAATCATTATTCACAATGTTTTACATGTAAAATGTACAAAAATGAAGGAGACATGCTTTCTTATGAATATAAATGGCATGTTTGATGGCACAATACACACCTTCAAGCCTTTGTGTGCTAGTGCTCGTCTGTAAAATGCTTTCTTATTGTTTGGCTCGATCTGAAGTGCAGAATCACAGTCCTGTTTGGCTTCTGCGAAACCTTCCAGCTTGAGATAGCACAGCGCTCTGAAAAACACGGCAGACATTTCTCATTCAGCAGTGCGGCCTGACTCTCCTCCGCTGTTTTATGCTGGGGTTGTCAGAGCTAATTGCTGACTGAAAAGCCTCGTCTGAGCATCTCCAGCCTCAGCACTTTCTGGAAGGCTCAGGACAACATGTGCAGCTGGTTCAGTTCATTGCTACTTTGTAAGTATTTAGCTGCACCAAACTGCGGCTGTGTTCAGAACTGGTTACTATAGCGCACTGCTTGCTTCATACTGTACAGTGTATACTATATTAGTGATATATATGAGCAATACTGTATTGTGCTATTCTGAACACAGCTTGTGTTTGGCTGATAATAATAACAGTTGTAAAGTGAAGGACAGGTTTACCTGTTGGTGTAGATGGCACATTCATTAGGTTTGATGGCCAGACATTCGCTGTATTTGTCCACGGCACCTTGAAACTGTCCGTTCTTCGCCGCGTCATTTCCTTCTTGTTTCAGCAATGTGAACCGAGCCTCTGCTTTTCTGGCTGTGGAGAAAGTAGATTTACAGTAGAATAACACTTCTGAATACCTCCCTAAATTATAGCATCCACTCTAAAAGAGTAAATGTCACAAAACCCGTCAAGAGCATGTCTGGGTCATAATTCTCAAAATGACTAAAACTAAGAAACAAACAAATAAAAATGTAATCACATTTAAGCACATTTCCCTCCCAAATTCTCATTATTGTAGTGCAACAACAACAACAACAACAGAAACATTTGAATGATGCAAGATCAAAGTTACTGTATTACAAAAACAACAAAGTATTTATATTTAATACAATACAAATACAAATATTAAAATACATTTAAGATCCTGTATTACAGTACTGACAATTCAAGGTGAATATATCCTTAATTGTAATGAAATTAATGTCACAAAACAAAACATCTTAATGGTAAAACAAATAAGCTTTATTCTTTATGCAAAATGTAATTTCCAGTGTTATTTTAGTATAATTTATATACAGTTATAGTATTTATAAATATTTTTCAATTTGATTTGATTTTTATATTTTCAGTTTTTATTTTAATTTTAGTTTAGTTAGGTGCTTTTGTCATTTTTATTAGTTTATTAGTTTAAAAAAAAATATATATATATATAACTTCAATTTAATTAATTTTTTAGCTTTATTTTTTAAATAGTAGTTTTAGTTCTTCAAGACAACATTTCAGATTTTAAGTTTTTTAAGTTAAGTTTTTCATCTAATATTTATATTTATTTTATTTCAGCTTTATTTCAATTACCAAATAGGCTTGTGTCAGTGTGCTTGGCAGGTTTGCAGTGGTTGGTCTCACACTCTAGGTGCTAAAGGTGCTTCACGATGCCATAGAAGAACCTTTTTGTCTTCTATAAAGAACCTTTAACATGTGAAGAACCTTTCTGTTTCACAAAAGCTTCTTTTTTTGGCGATAAAAAGGTTCTTCAGATTATAAAAAAGTAATTAAGAGATGGTTATTTAAAGAACCTTTAAAGGAACACTCTACTATTTTTGAAAATATGGGTGCAGCAGGCGCAGTGATATTACGCAGCGCCTGAAAATAGTCCCCAGCACGCTCCCTGTGCAAGCAGGTGGTCACGTTGGTTATGTTGACGGAAGTTAGCCTATTTTCAGGCGCTGTGTAATATCATTGCGCCTGCTGCACCTATGGTACGGCAACAAAGTTCCTTGATTATTACGCCGGAATGAGAGTATAGTTCCTAGCCATATCGGCCTAGAAAATCACAACTTTTCATTTCCGTCGGTCTTAGTACACGATGTAACTACATAAGAGTCAAGTTTTAAATAGGAAAAATACAGAAACTCTTTGGTCATTTTTGAGCAAGATGCTAACGGTCTAATCAGATTCAATGATCTATGCTAAGCTACGGCTAAAAGTGCTACCGCCAGACCCGGAGATCGCCTGAATGGATTCGAAAATGGTAAAACTCAACTGTTTAACTCTAGAGGAGCTGGAAAATGAGCATATTTTCAAAAATAGTGGAGTGTTCCTTTAAAGGTTCTTTAAATAACCATCTCTTTCTTACTTTTTTATAATCTGAAGAACCTTTTTATCGCCAAAAAAAGAAGCTTTTGTGAAACAGAAAGGTTCTTCAGATGTTGAAGGTTCTTTATGGAACCATTTAGACAAAAAGATTCTTCAATGGCATCGTGAAGCACCTTTAGCACCTAGAGTGTGAGACCAACCACTGCAAACCTGCCAAGCACACTGACACAAGCCTATTTGGTAATTGAAATAAAGCTGAAATAAAATAAATATAAATATTAGATGAAAAACTTAACTTAAAAAACTTAAAATCTGAAATGTTGTCTGGAAGAACTAAAACTACTATTTAAAAAATAAAGCTAAAAAATGTATTACATTTAATAAAAAAAAAATTATATTGAAGTTATATTTATATTAATAAAAGCACATAACAAAATTACCTTTAAAAAAAACTAAAATAAAAGTTAAAAACTGAATTAAAATAAAAACTGAAAATATAAAAATAAAATAAAATTTAAAAATATTTATAAATACTATAATTGTATAGAAATTATACTAAAATAACACTGGAAATTACATTTTGCACAAAAAAAATAAGCTTATTTGTTTTTACCATTAAGATTTTTTTACAGTTAAGGATATATTCACCTTGAATTTTCAGTACTGTAATACAGGATCTTAAATGTATTTTAATATTTGTATTTGTATTGTTTTAAATATAAATACTTTGTTGTTTTTGTAATACAGTAACTTTGATCTTGCATCATTCAAATGTTTCTGTTGTTGTTGTTGTTGCACTACAACGGTTTAACTCTAGGGGAGCTGGAAAATGAGCCTATTTTCAAAAATAGTGGAGTGTTCCTAAAACTGAATGGTTCTTTGTGGAACCAAAAATGGTTCTTCTATGGCATCGCTGTGAAGAACCTTTTAAGCGCCTTTATTTTTAAGAGTTCAGCTGCAGTGCAGGCAGCGAGTGCAGTGGGAATAACATAACACACACCCATGGCTATGACTGCATCTGGCTCAAAGGACAGCAGAGCAAAGGTTGTCCCATTGATCGGCGCTGATGTGTGCCGTGTGATCATGCGACCCGGTCATGATCATTTCTCAGGTCAGAATGAAACCGGAGCCGTCTGGTTCCATTACGATGAGAGCTGACTATGTTACTCTTTTACATTATTGATTGCCATCAAGCGCGGTACATCCATGCTGACAAATGCTGTTAGATGCAGCGTGTGACTGAATCTGTTTGCATAATTCCCATAAACACGTGAACAACAGAAAATTCAAACGTCACACTCAATGTCAAACCTAATAAGGCTTCCCGGCGGGCGTTTGTTGTGAGTTGTTCAACGGCATTTTTTCTGTATGTATTATTCATCAGCATTGGCCTGCATTTGCCGGTCTTTGGTGTTCCAGCATGGATTTCTGTTTGGAAATGCATTATGTTTTAATGCATGCAGCCCTCTTTCATAACCTCAGCATGAATATCCTGGTCCTGGTCTGTATAGCCATGCTTCAATAATAAAGATCAACCTGCAGGATCTTTCTGCTGAAGCTAGTTGACCAAGGAAGTCTCTCTAGTTAAGACGCCTAATGTGGACATCCACAATATAATGCTAAAATACAGAATTTACTCTGCAAAGGTGGTACAGAAGCACTTCTGAGGTGACTGTTTGATGCAGCTCAGAAATGGCATGAATGCATTTACACAGCAATTATAGCTGTATACTTTAATATTAGGGGTTAAGGTGTGTCTGAGCAGACATTTCATCACTCTCAGCAAATATATTACGCTCTCTAAAGAAAAGATCCTTGAGTAATTCCCTAAAACCAGTTCAAACATAATGAAAGCCAGATTACAGGCAGCTCATGAGCCAGCTGCAGTTTGGGTTAAGTTACTGTAAGAAAGTAGCTACAAAATTACATCTTCAACGGTGTAATTAGATTACTGTACTAATTACTCTCTCTAAAAATTATTGCATTACTTATTACTAATTCGTTTGTAAATCCCAAATCGATCTCGACCATTTGCACAATACGAGGATAGACATGAAACTGCTCTTTTAAAACTTTCAAATATAAAATTGCATATATTATTCTTGAACCGACTAAAGTATTTAAAGGGAGAAAGTTACAGTAAAAACATATATTTTAACATCAGATGTTAAAGTGTGGCAACACTTTACAATAAGGTGTCGTTTGTTAACATTAGTTAATGTATTAACTAACATGAACTAACAATACATTTATTACACTATTTATTAAACGTTGTTAATGTTAGTTAATAAAAAATACAGTCATGTTAGTTCACAGTGCATTAACAAATCTTAACAAACACAACTTGTGATTTTAATAATGCATAATGATAAAAAGATTTTAATAATAATCCCTTACTTTACTTTTTAAAGGGAAACGTAATTAAATAACAGTAATTAATTACTTAGTAATGCAGTACACCCCACACTGGCCGGCTGTACATATATAACATTACATGCATAATATCTGTGTTTTTATTCAGAGGAACCTCGCAGCTATAATGCACCTTTACTTTCTCTTTTACTATATGATGAAAAATATTTAAGATATCTATGCTTTCCTCCCAACACATTCAAAAGGCCATCTGGAGGATGTGATTTCAGTTGTTCCTTCACTGTTTGTACATTTAGATTAAGTTTCAGTACAAAAGTTATTGATGGGTCATCATTGAATCATGAATTGTGAAAACATTCAAACGCAGATTTCACGCTCAAATTAATGAATGAGGCCCACTTTTAATAACCTTGTAAATATGCAAATAAGAGATATATATTCAAAGACGGACCTAGGTTAACCCTTTCAGGTGTGAAAGGCACAGATATTAACATATATTTTAACTTTTGAGAAACTGTTTTAAACTTTACCATCCGTGTACACTTAGTAATTATGCTTTACTATTACAATTATACATTACTATTGCTCATAACTGAGACTGTCTGGTAGCTGTGTTCTGGTGTTGGTTTTGGTTCAGTGGCGAAGCGGTGTTAACTCACCCTTCTCCTGCTCTGCTCTGGCTGCGCGCTCTGCTTCATCTTTATAGTGCTGCTGGGCAGAAAGAGGAACCTTTGGAATCTCTGGAAGCTTCTCTCGCCAGTCAGGACCGTCCTGCTCGATCAGCATTTTAGTGATTCTGAGATCACATCACAAACACAATAAGACAGAGCAAATGACATTACTGAAATTTTTACCATTTCACTGCAAAACAATTACTTCCTTACAGGCCATTGCACCCAAAAATGTAATTTCTGTCATCATTACTCACTCTAAAGTTGTTCCAAACCTGACACCTGCACTCTTAAAAATAAAGACGCTTAAAAGGTTCATCACAGCGATGCCATAGAAGAACAATTCAGTCAAAGGTTCTTTAAAGAGCCGTCTCTTTCTTACCTTTTTATAATCTGAAGAGCCTTCTTTCGTCACAAAGAAGCTTTAGTGAAACAGAAAGGTTCTTCAGATGTTAAAGGTTCTTTATGGAACCATTTAGACAAAAAAGGTTCTTCTATGGCATGGTGAAGCACCTTTAGTTTTAAGAGTGTGGAGTTTCTTTCTTCTGCTGAACACAAAAGAAGATATTTTGAAGAATGTGAAAAAACAAACAGTTGATGGTCCCCATTGACTACCATAGTACTTTTTCCCATATAATGGAAGTCAGTGGGGACCGAAACGGTTTGTTCACCAACATTCTTCAAAATATCTTCTTTTGTGTTCGGCAGAAGAAAGAAACTCGTACAGGTTTGGAAGAACATGAGAGTGAGTAATGAAAACAGAATTAGAATTTTTTTTTGGTCGAACTATTCCTTTAAAGGGTTAGTTCACCCAAAAATGAAAATGTTGTCATTACTTACTCACCCTCATTTCGTTCCAAACCCCAGAACGTAATCAACGTAATCAGCGTTGTTTACGTTCAGCATGCGTTCGCTGTCTACTGAACGTAAACATGAAACGGTTTGTTCACCAACATTCTTCAAAATATCTTCTTTTGTGTTCGGCAGAAGAAAGAAACTCGTACAGGTTTGGAAGAACATGAGAGTGAGTAATGAAAACAGAATTCGAATTTTTTTTTGGTCGAACTATTCCTTTAAAGGGTTAGTTCACCCAAAAATGAAAATGTTGTCATTACTTACTCACCCTCATTTCGTTCCAAACCCCAGAACGTAATCAACGTAATCAGCGTGGTTTACGTTCAGCATGCGTTCGCTGTCTACTGAACGTAAACAACACTGATTACGTTGATTACGTTCTGCGGAAAAAACAAACAGTTGATGGTCCCCATTGACTACCATAGTACTTTTTCCCATATAATGGAAGTCAGTGGGGACCGAAACGGTTTGTTCACCAACATTCTTCAAAATATCTTCTTTTGTGTTCGGCAGAAGAAAGAAACTCGTACAGGTTTGGAAGAACATGAGAGTGAGTAATGAAAACAGAATTAGAATTTTTTTTTGGTCGAACTATTCCTTTAAAGGGTTAGTTCACCCAAAAATGAAAATGTTGTCATTACTTACTCACCCTCATTTCGTTCCAAACCCCAGAACGTAATCAACGTAATCAGCGTTGTTTACGTTCAGCATGCGTTCGCTGTCTACTGAACGTAAACAACACTGATTACGTTGATTACGTTCTGCGGTGCTTCAAAATGGCGGAAGACGGTAACTCGGAAAGAAAAGTAGTTGAATAAATTATGTTATTATTGTTTTCTTTGCGCACAAAAAGTATTCTCGTAGCTTCGTAAAATTACAGTTGAACCCCTGATGTCACATGGACTATTTTAACGATGTCCATACTACGTTTCTGAGCTTCGATCGTGAAATTATCCTTGCTGTCTATGGGAGGGTCAGAGAGCTCGCGGATTTCATCAAAAATATCTTCATTTGTGTTTCGAAGATAAACAAAGGTCTTACGGGTTTGGAACGACATGAGGGTGAGTAATTAATGACAGAATTTTCATTTTTGGGTGAACTAACCCTTTAAGTACTTTGCTCTTATAAACGTCCTTGAAATGAGATGAATTTACTGTGCAAGACCATTTTTCTCGGACAATACATCTTTTGAAGTTTATTTTCTATTCTATTGTCAACATTTTGTAAAACATTTCCAATTAAACCAAGACTGTTACAGAAAAAGTACTGGCAACTTTTTGCCGGTATTCTTTCAGTTTACAGACATTTGATTTAACCCTAAAACACAATCATGCAATGTGTAATTCAAAATATGGTTAAAACACCTGTGAAAAATCCATACGAAAAATTCCTTCATATTAACAGTGCATTGGGCCACATTTGCACAGACTTTTCGATGTGAAGCATAAATATTACTCAAAATATACTGCAAAATATATATTAAGGGAAATGTATATATACATGTATAATTAGTAAATTAACCCTGTTTTGAAGATAGGATATTGACAATAATAAAAGATTTTTTAGAAAGCTACATTTGTAAACATATTAAAATGTCATCCTGTGAATTGTACCTGTGCACACTGTCGTGAGCCGCCTGCACACTGGTGTCTATCTGCAGGACTGTCTTGTAATCCGCATAGGCTTTACTGTAGCGCTCCAGAGTCTCATACGCCATCGCCCGCCGGAGGAGGGGCTTCAGCGAGAAGGGGCGGAGCTCCAGAGCCCTATAAATAAACAGGATGAAACAGGATCAGGATCTTTCTCTGATCCTGTGCCCTACAATGAACTCTCTAAATCTACATAGGAAACCATTCATAAAGCTGCATGTGTTGGAGTCTAAATATTCATGCTAAAATACCATATAAGATAAAGCTTGTGATATTTTCTCTGCTTTACCCATAATTTTCCTGTCTTTCCTCTTAAGATCTATTATAGGATTAAAGAATGGATGCGTCCAAACAGGACTGCGGAAAGTACAGTATCTTCACTGACTCATTTCCCTCCAAAGGAGCAGAACACGGTAACAGACTGCCGGGGATCTTAGTGACGGTTAACCAGTCTGCTGGTAAAGCTCCTTACAGTGCAACTAACTGTGTTGAGTGTTAAGCTTTCTGACACAGTATTACCTCACACGTAAATCCAAGCTAAACGCAGCTCTGATTATTCTGTGAAAGTCTGGCCATTGATTCACTGAACAGAGCGAGTATGTAAATGTGTGGTTAACCTGGTGCAGTCCTGAATGCAGTCTGCGCTGCTTCCATCTTTGAGGTAGCAAGCAGCTCTATTGGAGTACAGAATACAAAGATCCTCTGGGCTGTCGATACCTGCAGATACAAGCACAGCACTGAAAATAGACCAAGAAAGCAGCTTTAGTTCTGCATGGTTACATGTGGGAGGATGGGTTCAGTGTTCAGGCAGCCATTCATGCTGGAATACGTTTCGTTTAGTCACCTGATAATCATGTTACTAGCCCAACTAGTCATAGAACAAACTCTGGGGAAGCTGAGTTTAGAAAGACGGTACATCCCTGCTTTCAAAAGGCCCATTACGTAACTTTAAAGGGCACACCCACAATGCCAAGTGGCGGAAGTGAGTGGCATTTTTGTTAAACGCTTTCACTTCTGTTTCACAAAAATGTGGCTTGAGTCCCCAACATGCAATGGATTGATGAACAGCGGTTTAAGACCTTTTCCATGGGACATCTAGATAGCAGTATTGGATTCCTTCCCCTGCTTTACTCAACTTTGCTTAACAGGATCTGTGCAATGTTTGCGCAATAGATGCTTTCGTAGTCCACAATACAACATGATTCACTTAAATGTGCTGGTTCATTTGGAACACCCAGTACTTTTAAGTCAGTATGAGTCACCAAAAACTATTTATGCACACATATACTATATAATATTTCAAGATAAATACTTGTACCCAACAAGAGTCATTGAAATGTGTTAATTGATTGGGAAAATATTGTCAGCTTGCCAAAAATGGCATTTTGCATAAACCAAAATCTGTTAAATATATTATTCATATAATTTCAGTATACTTAAACAAAAATACTTTGTCTCGCCAGAATATTTTAAAAACCAACTGCTTTTAAGTCAACATAGGCTACTTTAAAAACAACCATAGCCATGCCAAAACAATCACCTTACCAAAAATACCATCTTGGCAACACCAAAACCTGTTAAATTTTAAATAAAATAAGTCTGTTAAATAATTAAAGTTACTTTAACACAAAATACTTGTATCCAGCCAGAATGATTAATAATAAAAAAAAGTACTTTTAAGTCAGTATACTATAAAGAGTAGGAAAACAGATACTATAAAATACCACGTTGCCAAAAATGTCATCTTGGTCACACCAAAAATGGTTAAATACACTATTTGAACACATACATAATTATTTTGAGATAAAAACCTGAATGGTTAAAATGTCAGTTGACTATATAAGTATAATATGCCAAAAATGGCATTTTGGTGACACCTAAAATCTGTCAAATATACTATTTTAACGCACATAATTTCAAGATAATTAAACACAAAATTACAGTGTCCCACTAGAATCAATCAAAAAGCAGTACTTTTATGTCAGTGTACTAGTAAAACAATGATTGCACTCTACCAGCTTCTATACATCTGTCGATGGCCTGTGTGTATTTCTCCAGCGCGTCCCCAAACTGTCCATTTTTGAACAGCATATTGCCCTCATTTTTGAGCCTGGCCAGTGGAGGAAGAAGGGCCCCACACGGGGCGTCCAGATTACAGCTCGCCCCAGCAGTGCCACTGTGTGCCGGACCAGAGCCCTGAGGCTCATCCTGGCTCTTGTCGGCTGGAAGGGTGCCATTGACTGCCGGGCTCTTCCCTTGGACTTCCTTTGAGTTGGCTGTGTTGTTTCCATGGCTCCTCTTGTACCCCGGGGTCCCAGGTTGAGAGTGCGGTCCCCCTCCCTCTCCGTGACCGGGGGCCTTCTTCTGTGAATTCCCCATGGCTGCCCTCAGTCCCTAGCACAGTACAGCGAGCTCCCGTCCTCACACACACACACACACACTCATACCCTCGCTCGCTCTCTTCCTGTTCCCTGCGCAGACTGTGAGGCTCAGCCAGAAGTGGGAGGACGTGTGACATCACGCGGGGGGAGGGGCTGCGGAGCTGCTGCAGAGTGGGGGAGGTTTCCTGTGAAACAGCAGCTAGGGGAGTTCAAAGAGCCCTGCTGTATTTCATTGTGCGGAAGATCAGCTGCAGAGCCCTTCAGCTGACACTGCTCAGGAGTTTACTCTTTGTGTTATGGCTTCTGAACGACTTTATGATGTAATTTCTGTGCTTTATACTGTCAAAATAAAGCTCATGCACTAAAGGACAAAAGCTTGGAATAATTAGAATTTTTGAATGTTCTGGAAAGAAGTCTTGTATAGTCACAGAGGCCGCATTTATTTGATCAAAAATACAGTAAAAACCGTAATATTGAGAAATACTATTACAAAAAAAATAACTGTCTTCTATTTGAATATGTTTTGAGCAAAGCTGAATTTCCAGCACCGTTGCTCCAGTTTTCAGTATCGCATGATCCTTCAGAAATCATGAAAATACGGTGAAAAATCAATCATTTAGCTGCTTGATATTTTTTTGATTAGATTTATTTCAGGATACTTTGGTGAATAGAAAATTTAAAAGCAATTATTTGAAGAAAAAAAAATTGTAACAAATGTCTTTACTGTCAAGTTCAATTTAATGCATCCTTTGCTGAATTAAAAAAAAACTGAAGATTGGAGTAATGATGCTGAACATTCAGCTTTACATCACAGGAATAAATTAGTTGTTAAAATATATTACAATAACAAATGGTTATTTTAAATTGTAATATTTCACAATATTATCTTTTTTTTTTTGATCACGTAAATGCAGTCTTGACAAGCATAAGAGACTTATTTAAAAGAAAATATTTAACATTTTTGACCACTAGTGTGACTGTTCGTTGAAAGAAACAGAAAATGTATTTTGTGCTTATAACAGCACAAAATAACTGCAGTTATTCCGTTTAGCCATTTAAATTTTGGTTACAGTAACACATTTTGCAGGTTACACTCTTAAAAATAAAGGTTCCAAAGGGTGTTTTTGCAGTGATGCCATAGAAGAACCATTTTTGGTTCCCCAAAGAACCTTTCAGTTCCTAATGGCGCTTTTCCACTGCATGGTACGGCTCGGTACGGTTCACTTTTGGGGGGTTTTCCACTGGGTACAGTACCTGGTACCTGGTACTTTTTTTAGTACCACCTCGGTTGGGGTTCCAGGTGACCCGTACCATTACCAAAACGTGACGTGTAAACTCTGCTGATCCCGGATTGGCCGGAGAGAATCGTCACTACCCGCGTCACTGAACTTGCGACACAAACACAACAGAACCGCTAGATTTAAATCAGCACAGCCAGCGAAGGATCAAACGCAACTGTTTTGAACGAGCACACCTTTTTTTAACAACCAAAAAGTTTTGTTGTCTGTTGCGGAAGAATAGACGTTCCTATCCCAGCGAGAGCTTGATGGGGCGAGTTTTTTTAGGAGTCGTGGTAGTAGAGGCGGCGCAACTATAACGACACATGAATAATCCCGCCCACTCTAAAGCGGTACTGAACTGCAGTGGAAACACAAACCGTGCCGAGCCGAGCCGGGCCGAGTCGTACCACGCCGTGGAAAAGCGCCATTAGTGAAGCTGACTGAGCCATCGTCTCCGAGGCGTGTGAGCAGCACTACACATATTTTTCACCTCTCAGCTGAGGTGATGCACTATATAGAAAGGGTGTGTCTTCTGATGTTTCAGTAGTCATCGGATACAGATAAAAGCAGCATGATATCAAAGTGTATGAGACAACGTACATTTCCACATCTAACAACATTTGTGTTGTTATGCACAATAACCAAAAAGTTTTGTTGTCTGTTGTGGAAGAACAGATGTTCCTATCCCAGCGAGAGCTTGATGGGGCGAGTTTTTTTTAGGAGTCGTGGTAGTAGAGTCGCGCAACTATAACGACACATGAATAATCCCGCCCACTCTAAAGCGGTACTGAACTGCAGTGGAAACGCAAACCGTGCCGTGCCGAGCCGAGCCGAGTCATACCACGCAGTGGAAAAGCACCATAAAAGAACCATTTTGAAGAACATTTTAGAAATCTTAAGAACCTTTTTCGACTATAAAGAACCTTTACTGCATTTGAAAGGTTCCATGGATGTCATTGAGAACCATTGATGCCAATAAAGAACCTTTATTTTTAAGCGTGAAGATATAAAGTTTTAGGATCATGAAACTGTCCAAATGTTAGCAAAGTTGTGATTCTGATCATCTGAATTCATACAGATTGTCAGATTTGTTGCGCAGTTTTTGCATCTATTAAAGCACAAAATGGTTTTTTTCTTCACAAATTATGCTGGATCACGTGATCATCAGGTTTCACACAAACTTGTGGAATCTACTATAAAACACAACAATGACAACAAATATTTTTACATTCTTTAATTAGGGGTCAAGCACCGAAAGTGCGTAGGCACCTATTGTTTCTGTTGGTGTTCCTCTTCTTCCGCTCTCGAGTCTATGGCAGCCCATAGAACCGATTGTGGGGACAGTCAGAACAGTCACCATTGCAAATTTGGAGTCTCTAACTCAAACTCTGTAGCACCACCACTTGTCCAAAGTTTCACTCATGTTTATGCTAATAACATTTGAACCGTAAAGCACAGAAGGAAAATTATTTTTTCCTCTGAATCCTTGGCTCATGCCGAGTCGAATGAACTCCAAAATGTAAAAATCGTAAACTTTAGTTTTTTCGCTATTTTCAATTGTTCGAAAAACATACTTTTTCTAACTAGTCCCAAAATTGGCTCAGATCATCTTCAGACCATGCTGGTAAACAGTTATGGAATTCAAGTTGATTCATCAAACCGTTCTTGAAAAACACGCAAACGAATTCGACGAAGAGCATGCAAAAATGGGTGTGAGGCTATATCTCCGCAATGGTTTGGCGTATTTATTTTGGTGCGTGTTATAACAAGCATGACTTGAGACTATCTGCAGTGTTTCGTGCAGTGCCACCTGGTGGTCGGGAGATATGAAATAGCTATTATTGCTTATAACTTCTGAATGGTTTGACCAAAAATCACAAAACTGGTCTTTTTAGATTCGGTGGAGCATGCCGAATTTGACCATGTCAGCCATTTTGAATTTTGACGTAAAATGCTATATTTTACAAACGCATTGACGTATCATTACGAAACTCGGTATGCTTCTTCGGCACCATGCCCTGATGGTACTCAAAACGTTTGGGGGCAAACCAAAAATGCTAATAACTTTTGCTTACATTAGCCTATTGTAATGAGACTGATGTTGATAGATTCCTTGTATCATGCCGAGAACATCGATACCAATTATGTCATAACTGGCCGAACGTCCTGTCCGCCATTTTGATTCATGTTGAAAACCTACCTTTTCGAACTCCTACAGCGTTTGTCCGATTTTCACCAAATTTGACTCGGATCATCTTCAGAGCAAGCTGGCAAAGAGTTATGGATTTCGTGTCGATATACAAAACGGTTTTCGTTTAGCGCATCAACAAATTAGCTGGAAAGATGCCACACTGCATCTGAGGCTGTATCTCTGCATAGCTTTGACATGACACCAAACTTTGTGTGTGCCATTGTCACCTCACACAGAACACACCGAATTGATTTGATTACAGCGCCACCTGTTGGTCAGAAGTGATAAGCCATTAAATCATATTACTAGAGGTTTTATTCATGTTTTTCAGCCATTTCAATTACAATCATCCTAAAATTGCTTTTATTACTCATTGTTGCATTTGGTCTGATGCTCCATGCCATGCTTAGCTCCTCATTTTGCCTTTGGAGTGCTTGGCCCCTTAATTGTTGCTTGCAGCTATATTTTATATTTGCTTTTCAACAGGAATTCATGTGATTGGGCGAAAAATTTCCCCACACAGATTTCACAACAGGTTCACAAATTGGTCACGTAAAATAGACCTATATTGCTTGTGAAATTTCGGTAATGGCTGATAATATTTCCATTTCTAATGGAAAAAAAAAATCCCTTCATCCATCCTAAACCATAAGAGCAACTCACTACTTGATTTGAGCAGGGTTTACACCAAAAAATAAGTTATTATAATTCTAAACTGCAAATACAAAAAGAAAACATCCACTCAAGAATTTTTTTGTAAATTGAATTTTACTCAATTTTGATCCATTACTGCCCATTCAAATTGTATAGATGTATTTACACAAAGATTTCAAAAAAAAAAAAAAAAAAGGCTAATTCATGGCTGATAATATCACTACTTGATTTGAGCAGGGTTTACACCAAAAAATAAGTTATTATAATTCTAAACTGCAAATACAAAAAGTAAAAACATCCACTCAAGAATTTTTTTGTAAATTGAATTTTACTCAATTTTGATCCATTACTGCCCATTCAAATTGTATAGATGTATTTACACAAAGATTTCAAAAAAAAAAAAAAGGCTAATTCTAACAGGAAAACAGCAGATTCATCTCATCGGGCATCAAAAACAACCACTGGAAACAGGAGTTAAGGGAAAATATAATGAACACAGGAGGGTTAATACAGAAGACCAAAAAAATAAAATCTGATTAAAATGTAAACATGACTATAATTACTTAATTAGTATGGCATGTATGGGTGCTTAAAGGCTAATTCTAACAGGAAAACAGCAGATTCATCTCATCGGGCATCAAAAACAACCACTGGAAACAGGAGTTAAGGGAAAATATAATGAACACAGGAGGGTTAATACAGAAGACCAAAAAAAATAAAATCTGATTAAAATGTAAACATGACTATAATTACTTAATTAGTATGGCATGTATGGGTGCTTTCACACTTGTCATGTTTGGTTCGATTAAAACAAACCCTGGTGCGATTGCTCTGTTAGTGCGGTTCGTTTGAGTAAGTGTGAACGCTGCCATCCGAACCCTCCTGGTGCGCACCAAACAAGCGGACCGAGACCGCTGAAAAGATGGGTCTAGGTCCGCTTCCAAACGAACTCTGGTGCGGTTCGAATGATATATGAACGCAACATGGACCAAATACTTCCAAACTAACCAAAAACAGGAAGCAATGACAAGATGCGACACGATTTGGCGACATGTCATGGAGCAACGATGAGGTTGCAGGTGGTGAAAATAAAATGATATGTACACGCAAGAATGAGCGCGCTTAGTCCAGCAGGCGGCATTAGGTGTGTTCGACTTAAAGGGTTAGTTCACCCAAAAATTGTCATTAATTACGCACCCTCATGTCGTTTCAACACTGTAAGACCTTTGTTCATCTTCGGAAATAGATGGTGCCATTTTGGAGAGTATCAGCTGGACGTAAACAGCGTATGCTGTTCTGTGTCAGCTGCGTCACACGGATACGCTGTTTTCGTTCAGATCAAATCACAACAACGTAGGAAACAGATCCGGCGTGACGCAGCTGACACAGAACAGCATACGCTGTTTACGTCCAGCGGATACTCTCCAAAATGGCACCATCTATTTTCCGAAGATGAACGGAGGTCTTACAGTGTTGAAACGACATGAGGGTGTGTAATTAATGGCAGAATTTTTGGGTGAACTATCCCTTTAAAGAGGCGCTGAGCAGCAGACCGATCAGTTAATGGATGCTTTGATATCATACACCCGCAGCGCCGCTTTAAGTCTAACGCACCTTTTGTTTGGGGTGTTCGGTGAGTTGTTCCGTCACGATATATACGCCATTCAAGCCGACCGATCAGGTTGTGAACGTATCACTATGCCTTTAGGTTCGCCAGTGGACCAGGACCAAATGTATCATTTTCCTTTTTGGTCCAGACACAAGTGTGAACGCACCCTATATCTGAATCAAGAAACCCCGGCAAGAGCTTCATTTTGTAATTACTAGAAGAATTAAAGTAGTAGTTCACCACAAAAACAAGCCCTCATTTATTCACCACCATATGCTCTATGAAACGCATAAGAATGGTTCTCTCTTACACACTTCTGTTCTTCACACAGCGAGAACTCTACACGGCTGTAAAGCTCCAAAAAGGGCATCCGCGCTATATCTTACATTATTAACAGCAATTGCCACGGATTACACATTTTGTGATCAAGCGCAAACCTCCTTATTTGAATGAAAGAATAATGATGAATGAATTTAAATGGTCAGCTTTTCAAAATAACTTCAGGCGGCTTGGAAAACAACACACGAGTCAGATGGACCACTTATGTTTTGTTTTTTTAGAGCTTTACAGATGTGGTGACGATGAACTGTCATTGCGTGGAAAAGAGCAGATTACAAGCTATATTTCTCATAACGTAAAAAAGGTTACATCATATGATGTGCGTTATGGTTTTGGCACAACATGAGGGTGAGTAAATGATGGCTGTTCGCCCGCTTTTAGCCACCAAGCATTCTTTAGCGGAGAGAGGATACATCTTTTGGTCCTCTTCTTGTACATGATTCTGTAGCCGCACTCTCTGCATCTGATGGGGTCCCGGGCCTTGATCTCGTTCTCTGTGTGACACTCTGAAACACAGCAGCAGAAACACTGGACAGCTCAGACGGTGTGAGGAAAGACAGGATTATCAAGCACCAGCACATGAAGCATGAAGAGAGGAACTACCTCCACAGATATAGATCATGGGCTGCTGTTTAACTGGCTGAATGTCTTTCTGAGAATCCATGGCCTGAAACACACACAAACAGCTACTACTTAATGCATTAGTATAATGATTAAACACTATACATATATCAGATGAATTCTTAAATTAATATATAGTACCGTATCTACTTGTTACATGGGCTAGACTTTACTTTATTACTCCAATGTGTACGGACACGCTCTACTATTACTCGTTAGATGCATTATTCTACATATTTATATTAGATACAAAGCCGCACAATATTATTCTTAACTTCATTACCTCTCACGCGTGAGCTCTCGGTTTGCTACAAAGCGCTGTCGGCGTTCACGCATGCGCAGTACTTACAGAAGGACATCAGAGTAACGAACGCTGCTATTGGTTGAAACGAATGGTGGGAGGGGCTTATAATTGTACGCAGTTGCTGGTTTATGGGACTTTTATTTCCTTGTGCGGCGAAAAACTTCTGAAATCGCGGAGACATCGTTAAGCGTATATTCATCGGCAACCGTACGTAATCTTGCAAATATAGAAGTATTTTTTAATTTAATTAATTGTTTGAAAGTTTGGCTGTTAGTAATACGTCTTTAGTACTGCAATTAAAAATCGTGTTACGTATTATTGTTATTATTTGCACAATGGCGTTATTAACATTCAGTTACAAATATAAATGTATTATTTAGTATTTGTATCGCTGAAATGTGTTCTCCTGTGTCGGCTCTAAACAGGAAGTAGCGAGTCACAGCGGCAGCGGCGGTGGGCAGGGGTCAGGGGTCAGGGGTCAGGTGAGCCTGCTCGACTTACCTCTCACTATTGTGTTATGCTCTTGTTGTGCCAGTGTTGCTCAAACATTATCGTGCACAGTATCTAGTCTTCTTCGTATTATGAACATTAATGCGATGCTGTCAGGTATGATCCAGCCTCACCTTTCAGTTTCTCTTTCTCGGCATTGGTTTATCATTACACGACACAAGATATATTTCATAACAAGTTTACAACATCCAGTTACCAAGTATATCGATCTCTAATTACTCATGATTTCTAATTTCATTCCTAATTACTGTCTGTCTGTCTGTGTCTGTGTCTGTGTCTGTGTGTGTGTGTGTCTGTGTGTCTGTGTCTGTGTGTGTCTGTGTCTGTGTCTGTCTCTCTGTGTGTGTGTCTGTGTGTGTGTCTGTGTGTGTGTCTGTGTCTGTCTCTGTCTCTGTCTGTGTCTGTGTGTCTGTGTCTGTGTGTGTGTGTGTGTCTGTGTGT
>NW_015505625.1:630824-632672 GCF_001515645.1 Sinocyclocheilus grahami
GTGTGTGTGTGTCTGTCTGTCTGTCTGTCTCTGTGTGTGTGTGTGTCTGTGTGTGTGTGTCTGTGTGTGTGTGTGTGTGTGTGTGTATGTGTGTGTGTGTGTGTGTCTCTGTGTCTGTGTCTGTGTGTGTGTGTGTCTGTGTGTCTCTCTCTCTCTCTGTGTGTATGTGTGTGTCTATGTGTGTGTGTGTCTGTGTGTGTGTGTCTGTGTGTCTGTCTCTGTGTGTCTGTGTCTGTGTGTGTGTGTGTGTCTCTGTGTGTGTGTGTGTCTGTGTCTGTGTGTGTGTGTGTGTGTGTGTGTGTGTGTGTGTGTGTCTGTCTGTCTGTCTGTGTCTATCTATCCGTCTGTCTGTGTGTCTGTCAGTCTATCTATCTATCTATCTATCTGTCTGTATATAAGATTTCTATTTATAATGAGGTTACATCATCTGTCTATCATGTAAAAAATGTAAGTGCATTATAGTAACATATAAAACCTCAAAAACAACCCAAAAAATTAATTGCACCCTAGATAGGTGATTGAATCTTATGAAAACATTTCCATTTTATGTGAAAAAGAAAGGAAAACCCCACAAACACAGAATTTGATTTGATTGATTTGTTTTTATTTTAATTGCAGTAACCTCGTAGGTTTTTCCTAGTAAGTGGGGCAGGAATGTGAGTTACTCTCAACCGGCTCCACTTCATTCTTCATGTGTGTTTTCTGTTTTGTCAGGATGGCTGAGGGCAGCCTGGAGGAGCGCAGTTTGGAGATTCTGGATATTCCTGATGATTTGGACGATGACCTTCTGTCTCTCTACTTCGATAACAAGCGACGCTCTGGAGGAGGGAACGTGGTCTCTTTGGAGAAGCATGGAAACCATGCCTTGGTGGTTTTTGAAGATGCAGAGAGTAAAAAAATACATTAAATAGATTAAAAATACATTATATTTAAAAAAGAAATGAATAAAATGACAATATTACAAGCATACGTGAGCAAAACTTTTGTTTCTCTCACACTAGCTGCTGCCAGAGTTGTCTCCAAGTCCCATGTCCTCCAGAATAACACACTGACAGTGCGGAGGAAACCACCAAAGGACCCTGGAAAGCTGTTGCTGAAAGGGCTCAATCCACACACTTCACTGGACCATGTGGAGCTTTATGTGGAAAATGTTACTGGGATGTGTTGTGAAACAGACTTCATCCTATATCTGTCTCCGAACAAGGATCTGGTTCTAGTGCACCTAAACAAACCTTTAGACAAAGGTTTGTAGCTCATCAGTCTATCAGCAGTACATACAGAAAATACTATCGGCATACTTTGTCTTTGCATCACATAACGTAATAGCATACCAAGTGGTGTTTATTTGAATTAAATATTATAGCACAAGCTAGTTTTCAAGCAAAACATGTCACTAAAAGTGTCTTGGGTTTCACAAGATAATGTTAGTGGAAGATCTTCATGTTAATGTGTTCCTCTACACCTGTGGTTTCTCTGATAGGACACCTGTGTGAGCTGTGTGACTTTATACATCCACTAAACTTCACTAAAACAACAGCTACAGTAAAAACGACGAAGACAATTCTGAGAAAAGCTTAAGCAGCATTCGAACACAGACTTTATAAAAAGAAACAGTAAAGACGTTCATAATGTTACGAAAGATTTCTATTTCAAATAAATACTGTTATTTTCAACTTTCTATTGATTAAAGAATTCTGAAAATAATAAATATTATAAATAATATAATAAATAAATATTTTTTTTGAGCAGCAAATCAGCATATTAGGATGATTTCTGAAGATCATGTGACACTGAAGACTGGAGTAATGATGCTGAAAATTCAGCTTTGCATCACAGGAATAAATAAAA
>NW_015505625.1:632833-634563 GCF_001515645.1 Sinocyclocheilus grahami
GAGTAAAAAAATACATTAAATAGATTAAAAATACATTATATTTAAAAAAGAAATGAATAAAATGACAATATTACAAGCATACGTGAGCAAAACTTTTGTTTCTCTCACACTAGCTGCTGCCAGAGTTGTCTCCAAGTCCCATGTCCTCCAGAATAACACACTGACAGTGCGGAGGAAACCACCAAAGGACCCTGGAAAGCTGTTGCTGAAAGGGCTCAATCCACACACTTCACTGGACCATGTGGAGCTTTATGTGGAAAATGTTACTGGGATGTGTTGTGAAACAGACTTCATCCTATATCTGTCTCCGAACAAGGATCTGGTTCTAGTGCACCTAAACAAACCTTTAGACAAAGGTTTGTAGCTCATCAGTCTATCAGCAGTACATACAGAAAATACTATCGGCATACTTTGTCTTTGCATCACATAACGTAATAGCATACCAAGTGGTGTTTATTTGAATTAAATATTATAGCACAAGCTAGTTTTCAAGCAAAACATGTCACTAAAAGTGTCTTGGGTTTCACAAGATAATGTTAGTGGAAGATCTTCATGTTAATGTGTTCCTCTACACCTGTGGTTTCTCTGATAGGACACCTGTGTGAGCTGTGTGACTTTATACATCCACTAAACTTCACTAAAACAACAGCTACAGTAAAAACGACGAAGACAATTCTGAGAAAAGCTTAAGCAGCATTCGAACACAGACTTTATAAAAAGAAACAGTAAAGACGTTCATAATGTTACGAAAGATTTCTATTTCAAATAAATACTGTTATTTTCAACTTTCTATTGATTAAAGAATTCTGAAAATAATAAATATTATAAATAATATAATAAATAAATATTTTTTTTGAGCAGCAAATCAGCATATTAGGATGATTTCTGAAGATCATGTGACACTGAAGACTGGAGTAATGATGCTGAAAATTCAGCTTTGCATCACAGGAATAAATAAAATTTTAAAATGCATACATTACAGGAAGTTAGTTCTGATTTGAGCACAGACTTTTGGTTTGATATTTAGTATCAAATAATTATATTTTTAAGTACATTTTTAGGTGTGCCACTCTATCAGAGATTTTAGTTCTTATTAGTCATTGTAAAGGGGTCATCGGATGCCCATTTTCCACAAGTTGGTATGATTCTTTAGGGTCTTCATGAAATGTCTGCAAAATACTTTGGTTAAAATTCCTTAGTGGTAGTGTAAAACAATCTGTTTTTTACTTTGTCAGCTCTGTTCACAGCGACCCGTTTCAGTGCATGTCTCTTTAAATGATAATGAGCTACTGCTCACCCCGCCCCCTCTTCCATTTTTGTGTATTCGGTGGCGCGTTACCATCAAAAACAAAACTAATCCACTACGTCCTCAGTGGCTCTCATGTCAGGAGAAAGTGAAGACTGAGGACGGAAATATGCTAAAACAGGACAGTCCGTCAGTGGTCGTGGGCGGGGCCTGAGCAATATAACGTCATGCTGCTCAGAAAATCAAAACTGCTTCCTAATTTTCCTAAAAAGAGACGGTTTAGGTTTTTTGGGGATAAAATAAAGCAATAAGCCCCAAGAAGCCGTGGTTTCTTGGCCACTTCTCGTCGGCGCTTATTGAAACGGTTATTCCATATACGTAGTAAGGTTTCACAGAATAAAACAGAGCAAATAAAGTGTAATGATATTATGATATTAATTATTCTTCCACCAAACAATGTAGTTCCTCAGAAACAGTTGTGGTT
>NW_015505625.1:635293-654865 GCF_001515645.1 Sinocyclocheilus grahami
AAATACATTAAATAGATTAAAAATACATTATATTTAAAAAAGAAATGAATAAAATGACAATATTACAAGCATACGTGAGCAAAACTTTTGTTTCTCTCACACTAGCTGCTGCCAGAGTTGTCTCCAAGTCCCATGTCCTCCAGAATAACACACTGACAGTGCGGAGGAAACCACCAAAGGACCCTGGAAAGCTGTTGCTGAAAGGGCTCAATCCACACACTTCACTGGACCATGTGGAGCTTTATGTGGAAAATGTTACTGGGATGTGTTGTGAAACAGACTTCATCCTATATCTGTCTCCGAACAAGGATCTGGTTCTAGTGCACCTAAACAAACCTTTAGACAAAGGTTTGTAGCTCATCAGTCTATCAGCAGTACATACAGAAAATACTATCGGCATACTTTGTCTTTGCATCACATAACGTAATAGCATACCAAGTGGTGTTTATTTGAATTAAATATTATAGCACAAGCTAGTTTTCAAGCAAAACATGTCACTAAAAGTGTCTTGGGTTTCACAAGATAATGTTAGTGGAAGATCTTCATGTTAATGTGTTCCTCTACACCTGTGGTTTCTCTGATAGGACACCTGTGTGAGCTGTGTGACTTTATACATCCACTAAACTTCACTAAAACAACAGCTACAGTAAAAACGACGAAGACAATTCTGAGAAAAGCTTAAGCAGCATTCGAACACAGACTTTATAAAAAGAAACAGTAAAGACGTTCATAATGTTACGAAAGATTTCTATTTCAAATAAATACTGTTATTTTCAACTTTCTATTGATTAAAGAATTCTGAAAATAATAAATATTATAAATAATATAATAAATAAATATTTTTTTTGAGCAGCAAATCAGCATATTAGGATGATTTCTGAAGATCATGTGACACTGAAGACTGGAGTAATGATGCTGAAAATTCAGCTTTGCATCACAGGAATAAATAAAATTTTAAAATGCATACATTACAGGAAGTTAGTTCTGATTTGAGCACAGACTTTTGGTTTGATATTTAGTATCAAATAATTATATTTTTAAGTACATTTTTAGGTGTGCCACTCTATCAGAGATTTTAGTTCTTATTAGTCATTGTAAAGGGGTCATCGGATGCCCATTTTCCACAAGTTGGTATGATTCTTTAGGGTCTTCATGAAATGTCTGCAAAATACTTTGGTTAAAATTCCTTAGTGGTAGTGTAAAACAATCTGTTTTTTACTTTGTCAGCTCTGTTCACAGCGACCCGTTTCAGTGCATGTCTCTTTAAATGATAATGAGCTACTGCTCACCCCGCCCCCTCTTCCATTTTTGTGTATTCGGTGGCGCGTTACCATCAAAAACAAAACTAATCCACTACGTCCTCAGTGGCTCTCATGTCAGGAGAAAGTGAAGACTGAGGACGGAAATATGCTAAAACAGGACAGTCCGTCAGTGGTCGTGGGCGGGGCCTGAGCAATATAACGTCATGCTGCTCAGAAAATCAAAACTGCTTCCTAATTTTCCTAAAAAGAGACGGTTTAGGTTTTTTGGGGATAAAATAAAGCAATAAGCCCCAAGAAGCCGTGGTTTCTTGGCCACTTCTCGTCGTGCCTAACAACGCCCCTTAGCTGTTATAAATTCACTGTAAACTACGGCTTCACAGCGCTTATTGCTTTTATAAAACGGTTATTCCATATACGTAGTAAGGTTTCACAGAATAAAACAGAGCAAATAAAGTGTAATGATATTAATAAAAACATTATTCTTCCACCAAACAATGTAGTTCCTCAGAAACAGTTGTGGTTGCAACAAAGTGGTTGCCGAGAACCCACAGAAGTAAACAAAGGTGTGTGTTTGTAGAGTAATTTACAACAGCTTCGAATGCGGCTCAACCAATCAGAATCAAGGACCGGAACTCTCCACTTTATAATCAAAAAGTAGTGAATGGATTTTTATCATTGTAGGGTGGTTACACACTGCTAAGACACATTTATAGGCAAACACCATGTAAAAGTCAATTTTGCATCCGATGTCCCCTTTAACGCTTGCAACAAAATAAATTCACGCATGAATGCATGATAATAATCTGTGGTACGCTTGTCTTAAATGTTCTGTCGTTGTCTATGTGATTCCATAGATTTTCAGATGCTTAAAGACGAAGTTTCCAAGAAGCCTCTAAACGGAGCAAAGGTCACTCTGGAGCAGGTCGAATCCACAGACTCCATTTTGGTGGCCAATCTGTCTCCTGCGCTCACAGAGGACGTGCTGGAGCTCTACTTCGGGAGTAGTCGTGCTGGAGGCGCTGATGTCCTAGCAGTTAGCATGCTAGCTGATGGACGTGCTAAGGTTTCTTTTAAGGATGTGAAATGTAAGTCAAGATGTCTTTCTCGAAGTCTCTGTTTTAGAGTTCTGGAATCTCAATTGAGTGATCTCTTTCACAGCTGTGGGCGACGTTCTCCAGAAATCCCATCGTTTGGAAGGTACAGATTTAGTAGTGGAGCCGTACTTTGATTTCCTGCATGCTCTTGAGGATCAGTCATCTGTGAGCACTCAAGATGAACAGGGAACATTGACGGATGGGAACCAACCACAGACGGTCTCACCCCAAAGTCCGACTGCTTCTGTCCCAGTGGTGAGCGCCAGCTTAGGACACAAAGCTGCTCTCACGGACAATGCCACGAATTTAGCGACTACTGCATCTGTTCCTGAGCCATCTGTCCAGAAGGAACGCGTTAGCTTCGTATCTGTGCTTGATGCCACTAAACGTCACCTGCTCAGTTTGAGTAGTTTGCTCGAGAACCTCAAAAAGGATCACCCCAAATTTGACGTCAGTCTAGCAAAAGATGGCGTCCAAATCAAAGGGCCTGACCAAACTGAGGTTGAAAGACTTAAAAACGAAGTCCTGAAGTTCCTGACTGGTGTTGTGGAGGACCGTCTGACGTACGACAAGCTCAAAGCTGAGTTTCTCGGACGGGAGGATGTTAAGAAGAGGCTGAATTTGTCTTTGAAAAGCGTACCTTCCACCTACAGCGTGTCTGGCTGTACGGTCTCTGTAATGTCTCCGTCCCGTAGCGCAGTCAGACAGGCCCGAGACCTGATAGAGTCCCAGATCTCAGAGTTCACTGTGCCCATAGCCAAAGAGTGCGAGAGCATGCTCTCTTCAACAGAGTGGTCTGACATCCTGGCATCTCTGGACTTCTGCAGTGCCAAACTGTCCGACGCCGGTGGAGCGATTACTGCCCTCACCCTGACAGGGATGGAGAAGGACAATGAAGAGAAGATGGTTGTGTTTCTCAGCACACCACTCCAGAGGGAGACCGTCCTGTCTATGGAACCAGGAATGCTCAAGTTCCTGCAACTCCATCATCAAGGTCTGCTGGCGGACATGGGAGAGGTCATCCTATTCCCACTGGAGACTGGAGACGGATTGAGTGTTAGTTACTGAGTTTGCTTCCATTCAACTGATTTAAATGACATTTACTCTACTGATCAAAAGTTTGGGGTCAGTAAGATTTGCTTTTGTTCAGCAAGGATGCATTAAATTGAGGTGGACAGTAGTGAAGTACTTTTACTTTACTCAAGTGAATTTAAAAAGTATCTGTACTTTATCAGTGTTTTTCTTTGGAAAACTTTTACTTCACTACATTCCAAAGCATAATGTTGTACTTTTTATTGCACTACTACGCTTCATAAATAAAAGTTGTTGTTGTTTTTGTTTTTTTACCTTTAATACTTAAGAACATTAAAAATGTAGTACTTTCTTGTACTCAGGTACATCTTTGAATTACTTTCACTTGAGTAAAAGTAAGAAAGTAGAAGATTTCTAATGTAATTAAGTATTAAATGATATTTAACATGAAACATAGTGCAGTAAAAATTACAATATTATGCTTTGGAATGTTTTTCTAAAGAAAAACACTCTGACACTTTTAAAGCAGAGTAAAAATACTTCACTACTGTCCGCCTCTGATTAAAAGTAATGGTAAAGATATTTAATGTTACAAAAGATTTCTGTTTCAAATAAGCGCTGTTCTTTTGAACACTGATGATAACCAGAAATGGTTCTTCAGCAGTAAATCAGCATATTAGAATGATTTCTGAAGGATCATGTGACACTGAAGACTGGAGTAAAATTCAGCTTTGATCACAGGAGTAAATTAATTTTTTTAATATAGTCAGATAGAAAGCAGTTATTTTAAATTGTAATAATATTTCAAAATATTACTGTTTTTGTTGTATTTTGATCAAATAAATGCAGCCTTGATGAGCAGAAGTTCATCAAAAACAAAAAATCTTACTGACCTCAAACATTTGAACATGAGTGTATGTTGTAGAATTTATTGAAGTTGTTCACAAAATAATTTCTAAAAGTAAAAACGGTTAAATCATGTTTAAAAGTATTTTTATGTTAATATAAATATATTATTTTTAATACATAAAATTGATAATGAGAAATATAGATATGTAGGATTGAGTTTTACTGAATTGTTGTTAGTAAATAATAAAAAAAGTAGTAAACTCACAAACAAAATGAAGAAATATAAAATGATCTCATTTAATTCAATTAATTTGTGTAGTAAAAATAGACTAACCTGCAAGATTGTGTTGAAAATCTAAGGTACTCTTGCATGAGCGAATCACAGACGTGTAGATATTCAGAAAAACAGCACGATTCACTGTAAATTTCATTTGTTAACTTTACTTTAAAAATCTTGCAAACTTCGCCTATTGCCTCTGAAATGGAATTGTTTTTCTCATAATTCTTATCTCTATTTCTGTTATATAATGTATTGTAAATATTCTCAGTCTTGAACTGAAGTGAGAACTAAGAACTGTGTGGTAATCGTCTTCTATATTTGCTTTGCTATCTCTTAAATTCACTTGCAGATTCAGGGAGAGTGGAGTGTATGCCAATCAGCGGCAGAGTTATTAAGTGCTATTATCGGATCAATCTTTACAAAGACCATTGTGGTGACCCAGCCTGGCATTTCCCGCTTCCTGATGGAGGAGGAGGGTGTGAGCATACTTGGAGAGATGACAGCAAAGTTCGAAGTCTATATCGACATGACCAGAGTGCACTGGGAGCCGCTAGAAGATGAAGTAACGTATCCCAGCCTGGTTGTTTATCCCGACATATCTCATATACCCAGTAATACTTTAGGGTTGATTGTATTTGTGCTTTCCACAGGACATACTGGAGCTGGCATGGAAAATGACAACCTGTCAAAACTTCCAGAGAAGTTCCTCTGCAAATTCCATTCAGGAATTCACTGCTGGAGTCCCGAATGGACGTAACCCAACCGATGCACGTACTTCAGGTCATTATAGATAATTTCCCTGACTGATTCTTTACCGGTCGTTGAATTATAAGTGGGCTGAGACCCTTTAGTTCCACTTATTTTCTGCATGAAATAAAATACAATGATTTAGGGCCCTATGATTTGTGCAATGCGGAAAATGCGGACGGAATCGCAGAATCCAGCTATAACAATGGAATTTACTGTATAACGCGGAATTTGATTAATTGGATGAATTAATCAAAAGTAGGTCAGTACACTTAAATCAAATCATGTGGACTAGAATTTGTAAATATTAAGCCGCAAAAGACTATTTAAATATGAGTCCTGCATGTTCTGCGTGTCTCTGTGTGAATGAGTGGCGTAGCTGCAGACACGCAGTTTCGTTTACTACACACATACTGAAGTGTGCGACGCTCGCGGTGATTTTAGCGTCTGCCTCCTGAATATACGAGTACATAAATACATGAGCAATATCCCCAGAACTGCTCTGAGAGTCCCTTCATGAGCTTTTTACCTTTTCATTTGAGTAAAAATATTGTCATGTCATATACACACTGAAACTTAAAGGTCCCCATGGCAACCCGTCAAAATAAAAGTTTGGATTAACTTGAAGAAATTGTGTCAGAAATATATTACTATTGTCCAGTAGAATGTACGTAACACTATACAATTACTAGTGCTACTAATAAAATTAAACTTAATTATTTTAATGAATAATCACACAATATTTCTTCTGTGTTTTAATCTTAATAGTAAACCCCCTTTGATTGCCAAAAATAAGGAGTTTGTTTAACTTTCATTTGATTAGAAGGTAAATTAACATGTTATGCCTTCTTTTGATAACCAGATAAATTGGAATACAACATAGAATTTCTGAAAAAACAAAACCTTTTATAGGGCTATTGTAAAAATAAATTGTAATGCATTAAGTTCAGAAAAATTCAAATGGAAAACATGGAATTTGGAACATAATAAAACAGGGCCCTAAATACAATGCTATTCTGTTGTTTTTTGTTGAACCCCAATGGTTATTGAATGTTTTCTGTCGCTCAGCTCGTATTGAAGAAGCTAAGAAGATCTTGGCAGTCATTGGCAGTGATTTGAACCCCCAACCTTCTAGTTTAGGAGCCACAGACATTGAATCTGTAGATCTGTATTCAGACCAGAGCCGAGATACCTCAGCAGCGGCAGAAGAAGAGGACGACCAACCCCAATCACTGCAGGCCCATGACCTCCAGAGCTCCTCTGCACCCATGAACGCCTGCAGCCTCGACGAAGACGCAAGCTTCTTGCTGGCCATTCAGATGTCAATGGAGCTCAACCAAAGATCGGACGCAGAGGACATCCAGAAAGCTCTAGAACTGTCCAGGAGCGACTCCATGCCAAACCAGGAGAACACGCAGCTGGAGAGAGCATTTGAAATGTCCTTGCAAGACGCCATCAAGTCAGCTAACAAAGCCGAGATCTGTGTGTTTGCTAACTACAACCATGATCTTGTCAGGGTGGACATCGCATTGGGCAAGAAGGTTGGACTGAGACAGTGTACGGAGAAGGTCGAGAACAAGAACCTGCGGAAACTCTCCTCCCATCAGAAGAGATGCATAGAGCTCATTAAGAGGAAGCATGCCGTCGAGATCAGCATCCAGGGCACCACCGCCGTCCTCTCCGGCTTTAAAGAGTACGTCTCTGAGGCCATGATGGACCTGAAGAACGTCCTGAGAAGGACAGAGAGCATGATGACGGATGCTGAAATCGTGAAGACCGTACAGTGGGTGTGGGTCGAGCAGGGCTCCTCCTCGAAGGCCATCCCGTACCCGCCGGATGCCACGGTGTTCATTGAGAACGCTTGGAAGATGAAGCAGAAGAAGACTGATATTCTCTTCAACAATCAGCCGTGCAGCATTGACTTCGAGAAGATGGAAGAGCACAGTTTGGCATCCGGGAAATCCGTGCCTATTAAACGGAAAATGCTGAGCACAGAGGACTTGTACACGGATGGTGCAGGTACAAATTAAGCTGAATTACATAAAACCCCCAAAATAATGAAGTCCCCAAAGGGAGACTCCACCGTTTCTGCTGTTGATGCCAGACTTCACTCTCATTATTTTTTTTGCTTAAAAACAGGCAAAATATTTCTTCATATTAATTTCCAGACATAACACGTACATCTTTTTCAGATGATATACACATGATATGCCAATTAATTATGAATTTAGGAATATGTGATGTAATTACGTCGTTGATTATGTCATGTTGATTACACGATATTCTGATTAGTTAGTCAAATTAATCACAATTAGTTGCTTAAATCCATATTTGCTGGGAAAATCTCTCAAATTAAATTAATTTAAGAATATGAAAGTATTTAATAATTTCGATTTTTTTTTTTTGAATGATTTAGTTTTGTTGGTTGTATTTAAAAAACAATCAATCAGTCAATCAATCAATCAATAAATCCTTTAGTTTTGTCAGTTGATAAAAAATTTAATTTAATTGTCAATGGTATGTCAGTTAATTAGTCAAATTATTCACAATAAACTGCATAATTTAATATGTGTTGAGAAAAAACGTCAAATTAAAATAATTGAAGAATGTTAAATTATCTAATAATTTGGGGGGGGGGGATTTGGGGGCATTTGGGATTATTGAGCCAGCCAAAGGAAATACTTCTTACTCTTGCGAATCTCCCAATTGCACCGATTCCTATTTCATCCTTGAAATTTCGCCGAGCATGTGACCACACCCATTACTGTTCAATGGACTTAAATATTTGTGTTTTTTGTAATTAATCACATTCAAATAATGTGATAAATAGCCCTTATAGAAATGGTGTTATGCTGGTGGAAATCAGAGATGAGGGAGAGTAGGATCCAAATGTAGCATCCAAAGACAAGGAGCAGGAACCAAGAAACAGGCACCGAACAGAGGTAGCCGACACAACATCCAACACTGGACAAGACCTGAAATGAGCACAGGAAACAGGGAAGCCAGAAGAGCTACAGACTGACTACAAAGACACAGCAGACAGGAAGCAACTTTAAAGTCCACATAAGAAAACAGGGAACAGGCCAGAATCATGACGAATGTTGCAAGTGTGTATTTAGTGGATGACGCTTATGTTTCAGATGAAGATTACAGTCTGCTGTCCAGCATGCCTGAAGTGTGTCCCGTGGATGTGGATTCTGATGAATTCCAGAACGTGGTCAAAGATTTCTACGACACCCTTCAGGACAGCCACAACAAAATCAGAATCATTAAGGTTCGATTTAACACAGTCGCACAACTCGGTGTCTGTCAGTGCATGTGCAGTTCAGAGGGGGTTTTTGTAGTGTGCAAGACATTAATAGTTTTCAGAGTAAAAACCTGTGAATTTACTATTAGGTTTGGATTCAAAAAGTTTACAGGAATGATTATCTGCTTTGGAAGTGTTTTTGGTTGTCTGTTATAGTCACACTGACTCTGATGGTGTTTTCAGGTTGATAAGCTGATGAATAAACTCCTGCATGACCAGTACAGGCTGAAGAAGGTCAGTATTGAGCGCAGCTCCTCAGAGGCGCAGGTGGAGCGCACCCTCTACCACGGCACCAGTGAGACCAGCGTCAAGGAGATCTGCATTCAGGGCTTCAACAGGAGCTTCTGTGGGAAAAACGGTACTGTGCTGTCAATCAGTCATAAGCTGCTGTTTGATATGGCAAGCTTCACAGTTCACAGTTAGCATGGCTTATAGAGCTATTATAGTTAACTAATACTAAAACTAGTACCATTAAAAATACAGGTTACACTTTATTTGAAGGTGTCCTTGTTACAGTGTAATTATACAGTACATTTAAGTACTGAGTAATATTAATTAACTACAAGTACTTACTATATGGTTAGGGTTTGGTTTAGGGTTACTTGCATGTAATTATGCATAATTTATTGTCATTTTAATAGTAAGTACATGTAACAAGGACACCTTCAAATAAAGCGTTACCAAAAACATTGTATTTATTTCAAATCAAATAAACATTGACTGAAAGAATAACATTATTTTAACAATCATTTTTTCAGCTAGTTGCCAAGGCAACATTTCTCTTTTTTTGTGTAGTTTAACTTGAAGTAATAAAACAACTAAAACTAAATTAAACTATTAAATAAAAACTAATAAAACTGTATAGACATTTAAAAACAGGAACTAATAAAAATGACAAAAACTCTCAAAACACAATTTAGTAAAACTTAAAAATTGAAGTAAAAACGAAAAATAGAAATCTACGTCAAAATATTAAAAACTATAATAGTACGGTCAGTGATACTAAAATAACACTGGCTCATACATTAGTTTTGGGATTTGAAAAAGCAACATCCCAGGAACACCCTATCAATTACCCTAATCCCAAATTCATCTAAATGTGACAAAAATAGTGATGGGACTCTCATATGAATCAGGGCTATTATCCTTAAATCTAAATCTAGAAGCAAAAAAAATAAAAAGTTACTTGAATTAACTGAAAACACTTTGTTATTTCAGCTATGTTTCTTATTTTCATTTACTTTAAATGGAAGTAAATATGTACAAAATAACTAGCATTAATACTTATAACTAAAATAAAACACATATAACAAAAAACTAATACAAATGACAATAAATTTAAAATAAAACATTCAAATCTAATTCGGATTATTAATAAAAACTATAATAGTACATAAATGACACTGCAGTAACACTGATATGAATTTAAGAATGACAAATGCGTCTGGTCTTTTCTCTGACAGCCACTGTGTACGGTCAGGGCGTGTATTTTGCGGTGAACGGCTCACTGTCCGTGTCTGACACCTACTCCCCACCCAATGCAGACGGGCACAAGTTTATTTTTGTGGCCAGAGTGCTGACCGGAGACTTCACCGTGGGCAAGTACGACTATAAAACCGCCCCGCTGAAGGAGAGCTCCGGCGTTCCTGTCAGATACCACAGCGTGACGGATCAGATCAACTCCCCGACGCTGTTCGTCATCTTCAACGACACACAGGCTTACCCACAGTACCTCATCACATGCAAGAAGATCTACGGCTAATCACATGCCTTCTCATTTATAATGCCACTGCAGCAATCATGTCTAATCATTAAACCGCTCTGGGCTGCGTTTCTCGATAACGATTGATCTTAGGACTTAAGAGCGTTTTCTACGAGTCATTTTATGATCTTTCGTTTATTGTTTCACGTGCGTTTCCCAAAAATGCACTTAATGCAATCACACGTAGCCATGCTTAAGTGCTACTTAGGAGTCGCTATCCGTTTGTCAAGTGCTGAAATGTCACCTTATAGAATGGCTCGTAATTGTAGTAAACGCTCGTTTATTGAAATGTTAACCTAATGTACGTTCCAGACAACTCGGATATAATAACAATTATGTTATGTTATATTATATTATATTACATGTATACATATAATATTATACTTTACATAAAAATATAGGCTACAATATACTTTATACAAAAATATATATAATATCTATTAAGAGATGTTATTTCCGGGTACAATACATTGGTTTTCGTGCACGTCAGTAAGTCATTGACAGATTCCCCCCCCCCCCCGCCTTTTACGACTTTTTCTCCAAGCATATTTCCTACATTACTTCTTTTATTAATTTTTTATTTTTTTGGTTCAGTCATTCAGTTTAGATGTGTATTTAAATGTTTTCTGCCCTTTTTAATGATTTCATTTATAAATTCATTAAAATAAAATAAAGTAGCCTTATATAGTAATAAAGTGTAGAATAAAGTACAATCAAAACGTTATATTATAACCACATTGCACTTGAATAAAGTTAAAGGTGTTATCTGCCGATTGTCCTGCAGGTGACCGCATAACTCTGTCTTCTTACGATACACTTAGGGCTTTACGATTACTCCAGAGCACTCGTAGATCTGCGATGTTTTACAAGTGCTGCTTAAGTTACGATGCTTTTAATATTAAGACCAGTCGTACGATCGTCTTTACGAACTTCTTAGGCTTACAAAGCGTTTTGGAAACGCGGCCCTGAACAGTAGTTGAGTGTTGTTTCTGTTTCAGTTTTTTTAAAATCGTATGAATAATTCGATTCTTCTGTGCTGTAAGTGACTGACAAAATATTAGCGTATTTTAGTGTTCTTTTAATGATTGATCTTTTTTAACAAATGAATTCAGTCATATTGATATTGTTTGTTTTAACATCACTCACAGATGAGTGTTTTTGGTGTCCAAAAATTAAGTAAATAAATGCTGGAATGAAGTTATTATCTGTGCAATGTTTTTATACAGTAATAGCAGTATAAATACAGTAGCAATGTTTAAGTCTATTATTTAATTGTGCACTGTAAAATAAAAAGATTTGGGGTTCCTCAGATCGTCACACTTGAAATAATTTGGCAACACCATGAATTTTCCATGAAAACACCATGAAAAATCTAGATGGATGCACATCTTTACGAACTTCTTAGGCTTACGAAGCGTTTTGGAAACGCGGCCCTGAACAGTAGTTGAGTGTTGTTTCTGTTTCAGTTTTTTTTAAATCGTATGAATAATTCGATTCTTCTGTGCTGTAAGTGACTGACAAAATATTAGCGTATTTTAGTGTTCTTTTAATGATTGATCTTTTTTAACAAATGAATTCAGTCATATTGATATTGTTTGTTTTAACATCACTCACAGATGAGTGTTTTTGGTGTCCAAAAATTAAGTAAATAAATGCTGGAATGAAGTTATTATCTGTGCAATGTTTTTATACAGTAATAGCAGTATAAATACAGTAGCAATGTTTAAGTCTATTATTTAATTGTGCACTGTAAAATAAAAAGATTTGGGGTTCCTCAGATCGTCACACTTGAAATAATTTGGCAACACCATGAATTTTTAAAAATCTAGATGGATGCACATCTGAATATGTTTATTTTATATTTATAAGCAACGCTTTACAATAAGGTTCCATTTTGTTAACTATAATGCATTAACTAACCATGAGCAATACATTGTTATAGTATAAATCATTAGTTAATAGGTTAGTTAATAAAAATACAGCTGTTCTTTATTAGTCCATGTTAGCTCAGATGCATTAAATAACATTAACACACAACTTTTTACTTTTTAAATAATGTATTAGTAAATGTTGGAATCACTAAGATTAATAAATGCTTTTTCACTGTACAGCAAAATACAGCAAAAGCAGTAATATTGTGAAATATTTTTACTATTTAAAAATAACTGTTTTGTATTTGAATATATGTTAAAATGTAATTTATTCCTGTGATGCAAAGCTGAATTTTCAGCATCATTACTCCAGTCACGTGATCCTTCAGAAATCATCCTAATATGTTCCATTCCTGCTCAAGAAATTATTATCATCAATATTTTAAACAGTTGAGTACATTTTGTTCAGGATTCTTTGATAAATAGAAAGATCAAATAAAGCATTTATCTGAAATAAAAAGCTTTTGTAACATTATACACTATTCCATTCAAAAGCTTGGAGTTAGTAGAATTTTTTCTCGGGGGTTATAGAAATGAATGCTTTTATTTATTCAAAAGTGATGCTAAAGACATTTATAATGTTACAAAAGATTTCTATTTCAGATAAATGCTGTTCTTCTGGATTTTCTATTCATTAATTCATCAAATTCTACTCGGCTGTTTTCAACATAATAATAATAAATGTTTTGAGCAGCAAATCAGAATATTAGACTGATTTCTGAAGGGTCATGTCCCTGGAGTAATGAGGCTGAAAATTCAGCTTTGAAATCACAGGAATACATTACATTTAACATCTGACTGGTAGTGTACATGTTGTAGAAGCGATCAATTCGAAGAAAAGAGTTACTGTAAGCGGCGTAGAAGCGGAATGAATGAGAAAGTGCTAATGTGCTGTGAATAAATCTATGTATGAGACCCACTAGTCACAGGCCTCATTTGGAACATTGCACAGTAATTCGCTGGTATGTTTATTTTGCGTGTCTACAGATGATGTTTGTTATGATCAAATACAGCTCGCTAGCATATTAGCAGGAGATGATTGAGATGCATGGAATGTCAACAAGCGTCTGTGGAAACGAGTAAATCAGAAGAATGGGTCAGCAGCAGATGTGTGTATGTGGCGCTTTGCGGGTTGTGGATCAGTCAGAGAGTAAGAAGAGCGGATGTGGAGTTTGTAAACAGTGTGTGTGGGTGGGGGGGGTTGGTAGGTGCTCTGCCTCATCCTCTGTGTGTGTGGGTGGGAAGGTGCTCTTCCTCTGCCTCTGTGTGTGTGGGTGGGAAGGTGCTCTTCCTCTGCCTCTGTGTGTGTGGGTGGGAAGGTGCTCTTCCTCTGCCTCTGTGTGTGTGGGTGGGAAGGTGCTCTTCCTCTGCCTCTGTGTGTGTGGGTGGGAAGGTGCTCTTCCTCTGCCTCTGTGTGTGTGGGTGGGAAGGTGCTCTTCCTCTGCCTCTGTGTGTGTGGGTGGGAAGGTGCTCTTCCTCTGCCTCTGTGTGTGTGGGTGGGAAGGTGCTCTTCCTCTGCCTCTGTGTGTGTGGGTGGGAAGGTGCTCTTCCTCTGCCTCTGTGTGTGTGGGTGGGAAGGTGCTCTTCCTCTGCCTCTGTGTGTGTGGGTGGGAAGGTGCTCTTCCTCTGCCTCTGTGTGTGTGGGTGGGAAGGTGCTCTTCCTCTGCCTCTGTGTGTGTGGGTGGGAAGGTGCTCTTCCTCTGCCTCTGTGTGTGTGGGTGGGAAGGTGCTCTTCCTCTGCCTCTGTGTGTGTGGGTGGGAAGGTGCTCTTCCTCTGCCTCTGTGTGTGTGGGTGGGAAGGTGCTCTTCCTCTGCCTCTGTGTGTGTGGGTGGGAAGGTGCTCTTCCTCTGCCTCTGTGTGTGTGGGTGGGAAGGTGCTCTTCCTCTGCCTCTGTGTGTGTGGGTGGGAAGGTGCTCTTCCTCTGCCTCTGTGTGTGTGGGTGGGAAGGTGCTCTTCCTCTGCCTCTGTGTGTGTGGGTGGGAAGGTGCTCTTCCTCTGCCTCTGTGTGTGTGGGTGGGAAGGTGCTCTTCCTCTGCCTCTGTGTGTGTGGGTGGGAAGGTGCTCTTCCTCTGCCTCTGTGTGTGTGGGTGGGAAGGTGCTCTTCCTCTGCCTCTGTGTGTGTGGGTGGGAAGGTGCTCTTCCTCTGCCTCTGTGTGTGTGGGTGGGAAGGTGCTCTTCCTCTGCCTCTGTGTGTGTGGGTGGGAAGGTGCTCTTCCTCTGCCTCTGTGTGTGTGGGTGGGAAGGTGCTCTTCCTCTGCCTCTGTGTGTGTGGGTGGGAAGGTGCTCTTCCTCTGCCTCTGTGTGTGTGGGTGGGAAGGTGCTCTTCCTCTGCCTCTGTGTGTGTGGGTGGGAAGGTGCTCTTCCTCTGCCTCTGTGTGTGTGGGTGGGAAGGTGCTCTTCCTCTGCCTCTGTGTGTGTGGGTGGGAAGGTGCTCTTCCTCTGCCTCTGTGTGTGTGGGTGGGAAGGTGCTCTTCCTCTGCCTCTGTGTGTGTGGGTGGGAAGGTGCTCTTCCTCTGCCTCTGTGTGTGTGGGTGGGAAGGTGCTCTTCCTCTGCCTCTGTGTGTGTGGGTGGGAAGGTGCTCTTCCTCTGCCTCTGTGTGTGTGGGTGGGAAGGTGCTCTTCCTCTGCCTCTGTGTGTGTGGGTGGGAAGGTGCTCTTCCTCTGCCTCTGTGTGTGTGGGTGGGAAGGTGCTCTTCCTCTGCCTCTGTGTGTGTGGGTGGGAAGGTGCTCTTCCTCTGCCTCTGTGTGTGTGGGTGGGAAGGTGCTCTTCCTCTGCCTCTGTGTGTGTGGGTGGGAAGGTGCTCTTCCTCTGCCTCTGTGTGTGTGGGTGGGAAGGTGCTCTTCCTCTGCCTCTGTGTGTGTGGGTGGGAAGGTGCTCTTCCTCTGCCTCTGTGTGTGTGGGTGGGAAGGTGCTCTTCCTCTGCCTCTGTGTGTGTGGGTGGGAAGGTGCTCTTCCTCTGCCTCTGTGTGTGTGGGTGGGAAGGTGCTCTTCCTCTGCCTCTGTGTGTGTGGGTGGGAAGGTGCTCTTCCTCATCCTCTGTGTGTGTGGTTGGGTAGGTGCTCTTCCTCTTCATCATCATGTACATGTTTTGGTTTTACGCCAGATGTAATGGGACACACACCTTCCAAAATGTTCGACTTTTGTCTCATCAGTCCACAGAATATTTGCCCAAAAGTCTTGGGGATAATCAAGATATTTTTTGGCAAATGAGAGACGAGCCTTTGTGTTCTTTTTGGTCTGCAGTGGCTTTTGCCTTGGAACTCTCCCATGGATGCCGTTTTTGCCCAGTCTCTTTCTTATTGTTGAATCATGAACACTGACCTTAATTGAGGCAAGTGAGGCCTGCAGTTCTTTAGATGTTGTTCTGGGTTCTTAATCATCATTTAAAAACTGCATTTTGTATTTACTTGCATTTATCTTTGTGTAATATTTAAATTTGTTTGATGATCTGAAACATTAAAGTGTGACAAACATGCAAAGAAATAAGGAAGGGGCCAACACTTTTTCAGACAAATTTATATATATATATATATATATATATTTAATTGACTGTATTATATACATACACACATACATATTATATCTAAAGTCTGTGTGCTTGTTTTTCTTCCAGCTCTCAGTTGTGGAGTATGATCCAGGCACGCATGACCTGTCGCTGTACTATTTCGAGGAGCCGGAGCTGAGAGTGTGTACTGTGTTTATGAGCATGTGTTGAGCTGCTGATCTGTGGAGGCAGGGGTGTGTTTTGATGGCTGTGTGCTGTGTGTTTGGATGGTTTCAGGAAGGGTTTGTTCAGAATGTGCACATCCCCATGGTGCGTGTGGACCCAGAGAACCGCTGCGCTGTCATGCTGGTGTACGGCACCTGTCTGGTGGTTCTGCCCTTCAGGAAGGACACGCTGACCGATGAACAAGAAGGCATTGTGGGAGAGGGGTGCGAACAATATTTTCTAAATATTTCCTGACATTTTAAATGATTACTCTACCACTGAAAAGTTTGGGGTTATTAAGATATTTTAATGTTTTTGTAAGATTAAAAATTTTTTTTTTTAATGTTTGAATTAGTGCTGACAAACGATTAATCGCATCCAAAATAAAAGTTTTTGTTTACATAATCTATGTGACCCTGGAGCACAAAACCAGTCTTAAGGGTAAATTTTTCGAAATTTAAATTTATACATCATCTGAAAGCTGAATAAATAAGCTTTCCATTGATTTGTTAGGATCGGGCAATATTTGGCTGAGATACAACTATTTGAAAATCTGGAATCTAAGGGTGAAAAAAATCTAAATATTGAGAAAATCGCCTTTAAAGTTGTCCAAATGAAGTTCTTAGCAATGCATATTACTAATCAAAAATTAAATTTTGATATATTTACGGTAGGAAATTTACAAAATATCTTCATGGTACATCAATCAATAATAAAAATCAATAATTTTGACCCATACAATGTATTTTTGGCTATTGCTACAAATATACCCCAGCTACTTAAGACTGCTTTTGTGCTCCAGGGTCACATATGTGTGTGTACTGTGTGTATTTATTATGTCTGTATAAATACACGCATATACATGTGTATATATTTAAGAAAAATATGTTATGTTTATATATTAAATATATTTATCTGTAATATAAATAATATAAATATATATGTAAATACATGTTAAATATTTTCAAAATATATTCATGCATGTGTGTATTTATATATACATAATAAATATACACAGTACACACACATATATTATATAAACAAAAACGTTTATTTTGGATGCGATTAATCATTTGACAGCACTAGTTTTAATGTTTGTTTGTTTAGTTTTTTTGGTCAAATTTATTTGATACAAAAATAGAGTAACAATAGTAAAATTGTTAAATATTATTGCAATTTAAAACAACTGCTTTCTATTGTAATATATTTTAAAATGTAATTTATTCCTGTGATGGAAAGTTGATTTGATCTTGTCACATGATCCTTCAGAAATCATATGCTGATTTGCTGCTCGAGAAACATTTCTGATTAATAACAACGTTGAAGAAATTTCAAAAGAATAGCATTTGTTTGAAATAGAAATGTAACATCTTAATTGTATTTACTGTCACTTTTTTTATCTATTCAATGTGTCCTTGCTAAATGGAAGTATTAATTTCCAAACTTTTTAACTGTAGCTTATCAGACTCTATTCAAATTAAACTGCTATTTATTTATCTCATTCAAAATATTTATTTTTTAGGCAGAAATCAAGTTTCCTTCCCAGTTACATCATTGATGTTCATGAACTAGACGAGAAGCTCCTAAACATCATCGATATGAAGTTTCTCCACGGTTACTACGAGCCCACACTGCTTATTCTGTTTGAGCCCAATCAGACTGTCTATCTGATGATCAGCACTTCATTACATGTATTTCCGGTCTCAGTCATATGCATTCAGTCTTTAGCAGCGGTGTTGTTTGTTATGTTCAGGCGTGTGGCAGTGCATCACGACACGTGCAGTATCGTGGCCATCTCTCTAAACATCATGCAGAAGGTTCATCCGGTCATCTGGTCTCTCAGTAACCTGCCCTTCGACTGCACTCAGGTCATGGCTGTGCCCAAACCCATCGGTAAGATATCATCCTCGCTCACCTCTGCTCTTACTGCACCTGCATGAGCTGGTTAACCTCTGGTTTTATGGTAGTGCTTCTCAACAAGGTCCTCCATTGTCTGCAAGAGTATGTGAAGGCCCCCAGCCCTTGGTTTGTTTTCAAACATTGTTCTATTCTAATGGCACTCCAGGTTTCTGTTGAGTAAACAATAATAGTAATAATAATAGGGATGTAACAATTCACTCAACTCACAATTCGATTCGATTCACCAATTTTTTTAACAAAATGAGATTTAAGACAAATTATAAATAAATGTGTCCTTTTATTATTGCTTGGACAAAATGCTGCATGTTTCTTTGTGAAATTGAAATATAACACTATACTAATATAGCACTTGTAAATTATTGCTCTTTTGTTGGTTTTGATTGCTTCTATTGTCCTCATTTGTAAGTCGCTTTGGATAAAAGCATCTGCTAAATGACAAAATTGAAATATAATGTAAATGTAAATAACAAAACTAAATGTAAATTTTAAAACAAGCCCCAAATCAAATAAGTAACACAAATAAAAGAAACCTCTTCATATAAACAAACTAAGTCTTTGTCTGTGCTCTTTCCTTTTAAAATTAGAGGCAACCACTGCATTTTAATCATGATCCAAACAAAGATGCTGCATACATGCAACATGAGCAGTTTTTAATCTAAATTAGATTGTATAATTTCTAAATTTGAAGCAAAAACAGAATGGTTTGACTTCAGTTTTGTGAAACTATACATAAATATATCTGCATGAAACAGAAACAGCAGACGAGCTGAATGATACACAGATTCACTCTCTGCCAGAAGGCGGCGCTTAAAGCGTTTTCTTGGTTTCCGCTGTAAACAAAGCAGCGCTGCACTTATGAACTTTAATATGCATTATACAGAGGCAAGATGAAAAGAAAAAATACCATCTACACTATTATAAAGACAGTAAGTTCCCCTCAGACATACATTCATATAAACTCTTACCCCTAATTGAATCTCAACCGATTTAAATCGTCTCAGTTTTTACGAGTATTTTCGATTTATTAATTATTTTATAATTTAATGAAAAATATTTTACACTATTTTAGAAATATTACAACTCCGTTTCTACCAAATAAAATATTTTAGAAGTAAGCATAATTAGTCAAATATATTTTCATTATAAAATGCCCATGGTATTTTAAGACTTTATTATTATATAATTAAAGGGGTCATATGATGCTGCTAAAAAGAACATTATTTTGTGTATTTGGTGTAATGAAATGTGTTTATGTGGTTTAAAGTAAAAAAAAAAAACACATTATTTTCCACATACTGTACATTATTGTTTCTCCTCTATTCCCCGCCTTTCTGAAACGCGTCGATTTTTACAAAGCTCATCGGTCTGAAAAGCGAGGTGTGCTGTGATTGGCCAGCTATCCAGTGTGTTGTGATTGGCCGAATACCTTAAGCGTGTGACGGAAATGTTACGCCTCTCACCATACTGTGATGCCCTGTCCGGCCGGAGCGATGATTCAAAAACATGAAAACCCATTATAAACGAGGCATTTGTTGCATCCAGTGGGGACATAATTATGGATTATAATGACTTATACTGTCTTTTTACACGTTGCTTTGCATCGCGCCACGTAAACATAAAACCTGTCTGCATTTGTGATCGGAGAAATGACAAACAACAAGTGCTACTCTACACTGC
>NW_015505625.1:655065-680419 GCF_001515645.1 Sinocyclocheilus grahami
ATTAGTGGTGACAAACGATTAATCGCATCCAAAATAAAAGTTTTTGTTTACATAATCTATGTGACCCTGGAGCACAAAACCAGTCTTAAGGGTAAATTTTTCGAAATTGAAATTTATACATCATCTGAAAGCTGAATAAATAAGCTTTCCATTGATTTGTTAGGATCGGGCAATATTTGGCTGAGATACAACTATTTGAAAATCTGGAATCTAAGGGTGAAAAAAATCTAAATATTGAGAAAATCGCCTTTAAAGTTGTCCAAATGAAGTTCTTAGCAATGCATATTACTAATCAAAAATTAAATTTTGATATATTTACGGTAGGAAATTTACAAAATATCTTCATGGTACATCAATCAATAATAAAAATCAATAATTTTGACCCATACAATGTATTTTTGGCTATTGCTACAAATATACCCCAGCTACTTAAGACTGCTTTTGTGCTCCAGGGTCACATATGTGTGTGTACTGTGTGTATTTATTATGTCTGTATAAATACACGCATATACATGTGTATATATTTAAGAAAAATATGTTATGTTTATATATTAAATATATTTATCTGTAATATAAATAATATAAATATATATGTAAATACATGTTAAATATTTTCAAAATATATTCATGCATGTGTGTATTTATATATACATAATAAATATACACAGTACACACACATATATTATATAAACAAAAACGTTTATTTTGGATGCGATTAATCATTTGACAGCACTAGTTTTAATGTTTGTTTGTTTAGTTTTTTTGGTCAAATTTATTTGATACAAAAATAGAGTAACAATAGTAAAATTGTTAAATATTATTGCAATTTAAAACAACTGCTTTCTATTGTAATATATTTTAAAATGTAATTTATTCCTGTGATGGAAAGTTGATTTGATCTTGTCACATGATCCTTCAGAAATCATATGCTGATTTGCTGCTCGAGAAACATTTCTGATTAATAACAACGTTGAAGAAATTTCAAAAGAATAGCATTTGTTTGAAATAGAAATGTAACATCTTAATTGTATTTACTGTCACTTTTTTTATCTATTCAATGTGTCCTTGCTAAATGGAAGTATTAATTTCCAAACTTTTTAACTGTAGCTTATCAGACTCTATTCAAATTAAACTGCTATTTATTTATCTCATTCAAAATATTTATTTTTTAGGCAGAAATCAAGTTTCCTTCCCAGTTACATCATTGATGTTCATGAACTAGACGAGAAGCTCCTAAACATCATCGATATGAAGTTTCTCCACGGTTACTACGAGCCCACACTGCTTATTCTGTTTGAGCCCAATCAGACTGTCTATCTGATGATCAGCACTTCATTACATGTATTTCCGGTCTCAGTCATATGCATTCAGTCTTTAGCAGCGGTGTTGTTTGTTATGTTCAGGCGTGTGGCAGTGCATCACGACACGTGCAGTATCGTGGCCATCTCTCTAAACATCATGCAGAAGGTTCATCCGGTCATCTGGTCTCTCAGTAACCTGCCCTTCGACTGCACTCAGGTCATGGCTGTGCCCAAACCCATCGGTAAGATATCATCCTCGCTCACCTCTGCTCTTACTGCACCTGCATGAGCTGGTTAACCTCTGGTTTTATGGTAGTGCTTCTCAACAAGGTCCTCCATTGTCTGCAAGAGTATGTGAAGGCCCCCAGCCCTTGGTTTGTTTTCAAACATTGTTCTATTCTAATGGCACTCCAGGTTTCTGTTGAGTAAACAATAATAGTAATA
Organism: Sinocyclocheilus grahami; assembly: GCF_001515645.1. NCBI lineage: Eukaryota > Metazoa > Chordata > Actinopteri > Cypriniformes > Cyprinidae > Sinocyclocheilus > Sinocyclocheilus grahami. The sequence goes on from NW_015505625.1 coordinate 656,811, forward strand.
ATAATAGGGATGTAACAATTCACTCAACTCACAATTCGATTCGATTCACCAATTTTTTTAACAAAATGAGATTTAAGACAAATTATAAATAAATGTGTCCTTTTATTATTGCTTGGACAAAATGCTGCATGTTTCTTTGTGAAATTGAAATATAACACTATACTAATATAGCACTTGTAAATTATTGCTCTTTTGTTGGTTTTGATTGCTTCTATTGTCCTCATTTGTAAGTCGCTTTGGATAAAAGCATCTGCTAAATGACAAAATTGAAATATAATGTAAATGTAAATAACAAAACTAAATGTAAATTTTAAAACAAGCCCCAAATCAAATAAGTAACACAAATAAAAGAAACCTCTTCATATAAACAAACTAAGTCTTTGTCTGTGCTCTTTCCTTTTAAAATTAGAGGCAACCACTGCATTTTAATCATGATCCAAACAAAGATGCTGCATACATGCAACATGAGCAGTTTTTAATCTAAATTAGATTGTATAATTTCTAAATTTGAAGCAAAAACAGAATGGTTTGACTTCAGTTTTGTGAAACTATACATAAATATATCTGCATGAAACAGAAACAGCAGACGAGCTGAATGATACACAGATTCACTCTCTGCCAGAAGGCGGCGCTTAAAGCGTTTTCTTGGTTTCCGCTGTAAACAAAGCAGCGCTGCACTTATGAACTTTAATATGCATTATACAGAGGCAAGATGAAAAGAAAAAATACCATCTACACTATTATAAAGACAGTAAGTTCCCCTCAGACATACATTCATATAAACTCTTACCCCTAATTGAATCTCAACCGATTTAAATCGTCTCAGTTTTTACGAGTATTTTCGATTTATTAATTATTTTATAATTTAATGAAAAATATTTTACACTATTTTAGAAATATTACAACTCCGTTTCTACCAAATAAAATATTTTAGAAGTAAGCATAATTAGTCAAATATATTTTCATTATAAAATGCCCATGGTATTTTAAGACTTTATTATTATATAATTAAAGGGGTCATATGATGCTGCTAAAAAGAACATTATTTTGTGTATTTGGTGTAATGAAATGTGTTTATGTGGTTTAAAGTAAAAAAAAAAAACACATTATTTTCCACATACTGTACATTATTGTTTCTCCTCTATTCCCCGCCTTTCTGAAACGCGTTTTACGTAAACATAAAACCTGTCTGCATTTGTGATCGGAGAAATGACAAACAACAAGTGCTACTCTACACTGCTCAAAACTCACGTTTGAATCGTCAGTGGCAAATCCTTTAAATATAAAAAACGTACTTACAGTCTGTGAGTCAGAACAGCCGGCATTGTAGTCTACTCTCCCAGGATCAGGAAACAGTCCTCCATAAAATGTGCTGCACACATCTGAATATTTGGGTTGAAGTGTTCTGGAACAGTGTTGTAAATACAACTTAACCACTGATTTCTAGTCGTGTCCTCTTTTGGAAGACCAAACAAAGTAGTTTCACTTTCACAACGAAACACACGGCGGGCTAGAGTGAGCTGAGGCGGCGGGCTTGAGAACGGCGCGCCTGGCGGATGCGACGAATGAGCGGCAACCACATGTGACGACCCCGGGCTGGACTCCGCTTCGTCCACAGTGAAAGTCGATCCGGTGATCCACAGCACTAAGTTGATGTATTTCCTCAGCGACCAGCACGGATCAGCTCTAGGCATGACGAAGCAGATATCGTCCGCTTTTGGAAGACCAAACAAAGGAGTTTCGCTTTCACAACGAAGCACACAGCATCTTCACGACATGACGGCAGCAACAACAATACTACAGCGAGAATAAAAGTCACACCTTCTTTCTTTGCGTAAACATTTGGGCGGCGTTATGCAAATCCCACATCGTGACGTAGATATGTGGGGGTGTGTTAGAACGAGCCGTTTTAGGTAGACGTGGTTGACTCTTAACTTTTATAAAGAATATCTCTTTGGATTTGAGACTTTAGTCTTTGCAACTTTACAGATCTTCTTTATGCACCAAGAGATTGTAACACTCCAAAGAGAAAGGAAAAATTTAAATCGCATCATATGACCCCTGAAACTCTGTGTGTCTGTAGTCTCCACCAGAGGGTGATGGCGAGGGTCCTGAGGAGGAGAAGCGCGAGCCCACAGTAGAAGATGACAAGAACAAACACGGCTTCCTCATCTTCAGCAGAGAGGACTCCACCATGGTAATCAAAAGCTGTATTATGTATAACATACTACTAGGCAGTAGGCATATGACGGTATCAAATTTTCATGTTGCAATTAATTGCTAATGCTTTTGTCACGTATACGGTATTATCACGATATTGAAATTTAGTTGCAAAAAGGGTTGTCATATAACAGGTTTAATAACTTTCAAAGAACTGAACATTTAAATACAATAAAGCAATACACAAAAAAATTTATAAAGTAAAAAATGTCACACAGATTAAAGTGCAAAATAATTGTAAAGACCAATAGGCAACACTTTACAATAATATCTTGTTAGTTAACCATAGTTAATGCATTAAAGGTGCCATAGAATGCACTGATACAATATTTTAAATTGTTCTCTGAGATCTACATAGAAGGTATGTGGCTTAGGTAAGGGCAAAAAATCAGCAGAAACGGTTTTACATGTCCTTATACAACCCTAGGATTTGTCCCTAGAATGAAATGGTCAGTTTTTACCTAATTTGGAAGGGTCATGAACAATAATGTTGAGCTCTGCTCTGATTGGCTGTTTCACAGTGCGGCTCATTTCAATAACTCACACAGCAGGAAGGAAACACAGGACAATTATATATTTCAATACTTTCTCTCACAGTTATATCGTTGGGTAATTATACTGTATATAAAATGCGGACATCAGGGAGCTGCTATTAATATTCGGGGCATTGAAACTGCTTTCGAATGTACGATTACGTTTTACTTTCACTTTCGAGATTTGCGATCGCACGTGCTCTGTGTAAACTACAGCGGCAGTACTTACCACACATTTTACAAGATCAGATGCTTGTCAGTGTTGCTCAGCATCTGTAAATTATTCGCCATCATCCTCAGTCATCTCTCCTTACTCTGTTTATGTGGTAAGTGAAATCTTATATACTGTAATGTAACAGGCTACTGCTAGCAAGCAGCTAACCATGTCCCTTTAGTGGCTCACGTTATTTTATCAGAACGCGCTTTATTTGTTTTCGGTGCCTTTCTGAATACAGACACCAACCCATCCCTGCACATCACATCCCCTGCACAGCCTGGAACATAACATTTATTTCCATGATCTGCCATTTTCGCTATTATCCTAGCTTGTTTCTTCACAATACCTGCAGAACTTCTGATGATTCGGCTGTGCTGGCGGCTGGCATAGAATATGGGCGGGTATATGCAAATGTTGGGGGCGTAACTATTAGTGATCCCGACTGTAACGTCGCAGTCGGTGTTATGTTCTGATTTGTCTATTTTTCAGTGGTCTTTTGCATTCTCGAGATTTACATAAGAAGGAGGAAACAATGGTGTTTGAGGCTCACGGTATGCCATTTCCATGTACAGAACTGTTATTATTCAACTATGCCAAGGTAAATACAGTTTTCCATTCTATGGCACCTTTAACATTAATAATGAGCAATAGCTACATTTGCTGCAGAAGTTATTAATCTTTGTTAAAAAATACAACCGTTAGTTCATGTTAGCTCAGGTCCATTAAATAATACAGTTACAACTTTTGATTTTAACAACGTGCTATTCAATTTTAAAATTGCAAAAGATTAATGAATGTTCAGAAGAATTTTTCATTGGCAGTTTGTTAACTAATTAATTAATAATGTTAACTAATGGAGGCTTAATGTAAAGTGTGACCAAACAATAAAGAATCAAAATATTTTCAAACAATATCTAGGGCATGATGTAGTACAGATTAAAATGTAACAATTAAAAAAAAAAAAAAAAGCCTATTAAGTCTAAATATTTAAGTATTTGGCGCTGTGATGAACACCATAGCGAATACAAAAATCTGAATGACTGTTTAAATCATTTAAACACGTTTCAGAAAGTAGAGCAGCTGCTTGGTTTCCGGGGTTTCCGGGGTAACGGCTGCATTTCTGCTGTTCAGCGCCATCTGCTGTCAGATGTCATGCTTATGTGTCTTTCACGCAGCATACAGCGGTGTTGTGCATTGTGACCAGTTGATGGGAAAAGTATTCTTAAAATGCATTCAAAAAATCGGGATGATTTGTATTGGGCTAAATAATTATTCACTGTATTTTTAAGTGCCCATGATAACAATATCGTGCATGTTCATTACCGTGATATACTGCATTACCGAATACCGGCACATGTCTACTAGGCAGTATATGTATACTATATAGTAAGCAGCATGCTAGTATGTCATTCCAGGCAGCTAGATATTCCCATTACTGCTTTCTCATATGAGCTCACTGTCTACTCTTCAACCGGTCACAGTGCTTTTTTTGAGGCAGTTTATTGTCATGACATTTTTGAGGACACATTCACTCTTCCAGTGATTCATTGCTCTTGTGGTGTGTTTAGATCCTGCAGACGGGTCAGGAGATTATGGAGCTGGACACCAGTGGTTTCGCCACGCAGGGTCCCACTGTGTATGCGGGCAACATCGGAGACAATAAATACATCATCCACACAGCTCCACTTTATCCCTGTGGACTTGGGCTCTCCCATAGTGCACTGCTCTGTGGCCGATCCATACATGATCATCATGACAGCTGAGGGAGTGGTCACCATGTTTGTGCTGAAGAGCGACTCGTACATGGGGAAGAGCCACCGCCTGGCACTGCAGAAACCACAGATCCACACGGTCAGTCCATACAGACCTCATGTACAATACTGGCCAAACGTTTGCTTTTGAGTCTCTCAAGTCTCTGATGATCACCAGGGCTGCATGTATTTGAGCAAGTTATTTGAAATGCAAAATGAAATTGATCAAAATACGTTTATGCTTAACCAGAAAAAATACATACATGATGCTGTTTTGTTTATAGTTGTTTAAGCAACTTAACTAATTATAATTGGTTTATAAACATTATTTTAAACATTATGCACTTTTTCACAGTCATGTTACCTTATGCTTTGAATAAACGTGCATTAGTAATATTTTGCTGGATGCGCCCTCTTGTGGCCTCAGAAGAGAAGCCAAAAGCTTTTCTTCACCCTAACTGAAATTATGCAATTTAAGTTAGAATATAATTCGAATTTTGATAATATTTAAGTACAAAATTCGAATTTAGTTTTTTAGCTATTTTGACAGCCCTATAAAGCATCCTTGCTTAAAATAAACATTTTAATATTAATTTCTTAAAAGAAAAATATCTTAACTGGCTTAAATTTCTTGAACAGTAGTATTATTTTATTCTGAATCTCATGAAAAACATCTAGGTTGTATTTTATCACAAAATCTAAACCAAATAAAGACTATGAATCATATTTTTAGGACAGAAGACTTTAGTTTTTTTGTATTGTGGCATTATATTCATGAAAATTAAACACATTTTCACCCATATTCTTATCACCCTATTGGGTCTGAGTTTTTTGTAAATCCCATTTTACTCTTGTGGTGATTCTCATTAGATTCTCTTTCCTGAAATGCAGTATGTTTTTATTGCTGAATACCTTTTAAAGTGTTCTCAATGTTTAACACACCACAAGAGCAATGAATCAATGTAAGAGTGAATGTGTCCTCAAAAATGTCATGACAATAAACTGCCTCAAAAAAAGCACTGTGACCGGTTGAAGAGTAGACAGTGAGCTCATATGAGAAATGTGTCAGGCACATGTTGATCAAGAGCTTCTCATCTATGAGGCCTTTCCATACGACCAGCTGCAGGCTCAGAGCAACCTGAAAGTGCGCTTCAAGAAGGTACAAACTGACACTAAATACTCTCCGCAGGACGTTTACTCTAGTGAGGTTTGAGTGATGGTGAGTGGTGGCTGTGTTTTCTTCCTGTCAGATGCCTCATAACATTAACTTCAGAGAGAAGAAGTCCAAAATGAGGAAGGACAAGAAGCCTGATGGTCAGGGAGAGGAGACTCTGGGGGTCAAAGGTCGAGTGGCCAGATTCAGATACTTCCAGGACATCTCGGGATACTCTGGGGTACGTCTGTCTGTGACTTGGTTTGAAAACTGAAATGTATTTATCTGATCGTGTTGATGGCCTTGCATTGTGTTAAATTCTAAATGTATACAAAACTTCAAATCATCATGTAATGTCTGGCAAGCAGGGTTATTTTAGTGTTATTTATATACTATTATAGTATTTTTATTTATACTTTGCTCTATTAAATATTCTAGCTTTTATTTGGGGTTTTTTCACTTTTTATTTTCATTTTAGAGTTTCACTAATTTTGTTATGCGCATTTGTCATTTTTATTTTTTTTTATATTTCTGTTTAGTTTTATTTTTCATTTCAGTCTTAGTTTTAGTAATTTTTCTACTTCAAATTAAACCTATTTTATTTCACTTAGTTGTCAAGGCAGCATTTATTATTTTAATTTAAGTTGTTTACGTTTTTCACCTAATTTATATTCAATTTTATTGTATTCTTAATTGTATTTTATTCTTAGAAACCGGTTTTGTCGATCATGCTTGTCTGGCAAGCAAGTTTATTTTATTTTTCAGTTTTCATTTTAATGTTAGTTTATGTATTAGTAACTTCATTATGTGCTGTTGTCATTTTCTTATTTCTATTTCTAACTTTTTTTATTTTTAGATCAGCTTCGATTTTAGTACTTCTTTTTATTTCAGTTAGTTGTCAAGGCAACATTGCTTATTTATTTCATTGTATTTTATTATTTTATATTTTTGTATATTTTATTTCAGCTTGATTTCATTTACGGAAAATCATTTTTAATAGTTTAACTTTTAAGTTATCAATAACAACCGTACTTGCTAGTTATCAGAGCTGGTGTAAGACATTGGCACCAAATTCTTTTCTCAAGCCAGGCATAATTTGTAAGAGAAGAACTACATAAATGTTTGGCACTGCTTGTTTTTCAGGTGTTTATCTGTGGGCCGTCTCCTCACTGGATGCTGGTGACCTCTCGTGGGGCGATGCGGCTCCACCCCATGACAATAGACGGCGCCATTTAGTCCTTCTCTCCCTTTCACAATATCAACGGTCCCAAAGGATTCCTCTACTTCAACAAACAGGTACAGACAAGTCCTAAAATCTACACTTGCATTTGGTATTAGATCACATCTCAAAAGTGTCTTTCATAATCCACTGTATCAGGATATCTGGAGAAAATAATCTTGACAGGTTTAGGTTTAACTGAAGTGTGTTTGTCGCTTTAGGGCGAGCTGAGGATCAGTGTGTTACCCACATATCTCTCATATGACGCTCCCTGGCCTGTCCGCAAGATCCCACTCAGGTGTACTGTCCACTATGTGTCGTACCACGTGGAATCAAAGGTAATGCACATGCTGTGGGCAGGAGATGATGAGTTCACTGCATTTAGTAACTGAGCTCGTCTTGACCCTTTTTAAACATTTATATGAGCCTTAAAGAGATTCACCCAAAACTGAAAATTCTGTCATCATTTGCATCTGCCATCTCACATTTTTCTAGAACTCACTCACTTTCTTTGGTGGAATTTTTTAATTTTGAAGATTTAAACAGTTTTGGTTTCCATCAAGTTGAATTGTAAATGCATTGGAAGTCAATGGTAGCTAAATGGTTTGGTTATGGCAACATTCATCAAAATATCTTTTGTGTTCTGCAGAAAAAAGAAAGGTGCAATCACATTTACCATTCCTCTGCAATATTTTTAGCAGCCTAAATCCAGTCATTTTAACAATATAGTAGATACAACAATTACTATTTTAACAAAATCGTAATTTTGTATTAGGACAAAAAAGTTTGCAGGTTTTGCTTGTGTTCAATTTGGTCACACAAAATTGTGTTATGTTGACTAATTAGACTGGCTGTTTTTGCTCATGTGCCCTAAATATTCTATATATAAATGAGGTCTGTTATGACTGGTTACACTAATCTGCATAAATAACATCTGTGTCCGGCATTAAAGGTGCTGTATGTCATTTTTTGACTGTACTAAAGCATAAAAAGTGCATTTAGGGAACATGTTAAGTTTACATACTTATTTCTCCGATTATGACTTTGAAATGTGTGTTCTGTGTCGGAATGTCTGTTTTTGTTTCGGTCTGTGTGACCACGCCCACTGCCAGTTTACCCAATAGTAATTCAACACCCCGGGTTGCCAGTTGGCGGAAAATGCAGCATATTGCAGCCTTGGAAGCCAGCAAACGAACACGGTCAGAGATCGCAGATTCTACCCGACCTAAAAAATGGCGGCATCCATCTAAACTGCTCTATGACCAGAAAAATATTACACCGCAAATATACAGTGGATTCAAAAAGTATTCAGACCCACTTTTTTCAATTTTGTCATGTTGCAACCTGATACTACAATTTTAAATTCATTTTTTCTCTCATTAATCTACACTGTCTGTCCACCGATGTTCCCCATCCATCCTGACCGAGCTTGAGAGGATTTGCAAAGAAGAATGGCAGAAAATCCCTCAATCCAGGTGTGCAACGCTTGTTGCGTCATACCTAGAAAGACTCGAGGCTGTAATTGCTGCCAAAGATGCTTCTACTAAGTACTGAATACTTGTGTAAATGTGATATTTCAGTTTTTTTTTTGTTTTTAATACATTTACAGACATTTCTAAAATTCTGTTTTCACTTTGTCATTGTGAGGTACAGAGTGTAGATTAATAAGAAAAAAAATGAATTTAAATAATTGTAGTATCAGGCTGCAACATAACAAAATGGAAAAAAGTGAAGGGGGTCTGAATACTTTCTGAATGCACTGTATATACTCAACAACTTTCAGTGTAAAGCCTATCCTCAATCTGGCAACCCGCATGAGCGTTGAGTCTGAGGAGGAGGGCGCATTTTGAATTTGTGCTGCAGTACCCGTTACAGCCACTAGTGCTCAATTTTACATACCACACCTTTAAAGGGTCATATGATGTTCCTAAAAAGAACATTATTTTGTGTATTTGGTGTAATGAAAGGTGTTCATGCGGTTTAAGGTTAAAAAAACACATTATTTTCCACATACTGTACATTATTGTTTCTCCTCTATGCCCCGCCTTTCTGAAACGTGTTGATTTTTACAAAGCTCATCGGCCTGAAAAGCGAGGTGTGCTCTGATTGGCCAGCTATCCAGTGTGTTGTGATTGGCTGAATACCTCAAGCGTGTGACGGAAATGTTACGCCCCTCACATACTGTGATGCCCTGTTCGGCCAGAGCACGAGACAAAAACATTAAAACCCATTATAAACGAGGCATTTGTTGCATCCAGTGGGGACATAATTATGGATTATAATGACTTACACTGTCTTTTTACACGTTGCGTTGTAAACATAAAACCACGTCTGCATTTGTGATCGGAGAAATGACAAACAAGAAGTCACACTGCCTACACTGCCCAAAACTCACGTTTGAATCATGACTGGCAAATCCTTTAAATATAAAAAACTTACTTACAGTCTGTGAGTCAGAACAGCCGGCATTGTAGTCTACTCTCCCAGGATCAGGAAACAGTCCTCCATAAAATGTGCTGCACACATCTGAATATTTGGGTTGAACTGTTCTGGAACAGTGTTGTAAATACAACTTAACCACTGATTTCTAGTCGTGTCTTCTTTTGGAAGACCGAACAAAGTAGTTTCGCTTTCACAACGAAAAAACAGCGTCTTCACAACATGGTGGCGGTGGCAGCAACAATAAAGTTAAGCCTTCTTTCTTTGCTGCACATTTGGGCGGCGTTATGCAAATCTTCCCACATCGTGAGGTAGATATGTGGGGGCGTGTTAGAACGAGCCGTTTTAGGTAGGTAGACTCTGAACTTTTATAAAGAATATCTCTTTGGATTTGAGACTTTAGTCTTTGCAACTTTACAGATCTTCTTTATGCACCAAGAGCTTGTAACACTCCAAAGAGAAAGGAAAACTTGAAATCGCATCATATGACCCCTTTAAATGACTGCTGCCATATAAACGTGGCAGTCATATGTTGATCAGTCGTGTGTGTTTCAGGTGTATGCGGTGTGCAGCAGTGTTAAAGAGCAGTGCACATGCATCCCCAGAATGACCGGAGAGGAGAAGGAGTATGAGACCATCGAAAGAGGTGGAACGCTATTTGCTTGCATGGTGACCCATACTCGGAATTAGTGCTCTGCTCTGCAGTGCTCACCCATCCAAAGTGCACACACACACACCGTGAACACACACCCGGAGCAGTGGGCAGCGATTTATGCTGCGGCGCCCGGGGAGCAGTTGGGGGTTCGGTGCCTTGCTCAAGGGCACCTCAGTCGTGGTATTGAAGGTGGGAGAGAGCGCTGTACATTCACTCCCCCCCACCTACAATCCCTGCCGGTACGAGACTCAAACCCGCAACCTTTGGGTTATGAGTCCGGCTCTCTAACCATTAGGCCACGACTTTCCCATGTGCATATGGATAAAGTGAATGTGTCTGCTTTGATGGGGTCTTTATTATTTTAATTGTTGTTTTCTCAGATAAGCGGTACATACACCCTCAGCAGGAGAAGTTCTCCATTCAGCTCATCTCTCCGGTCAGCTAGGAGGCCATCCCAAACACACGGTGAGAGCACATTCACACAACCTAAACTTTGAAGCTTTAAAAAGTTCATAAAGACATTACAAAAGTAATCTACGTGAATAGAGCAGTTTAATCCAAGTGTAATCCTTCTGAAGAGATGCGATCACTTTGTATGATGAACGGATTTAATTTAGGCCTTTATTCATATAAACATTAAGCATTGCACATACATAGAGCCGTTTACCATATTTGATGTGTCTTTATGAACATTTTGACACATAAAATTTAGGTGGAATGGACTTTCAGTGGAGGGACAGAAATATTTCCGCGCATCGGGGAGCTGCTATCAATATGCGGAGTATTTAAATCACTTTGGATGCAACTCGTGTTGGATGCAGGGTTGCCAAATGCCAAATTCACAGAATTGGGCTGATTTTAAACTGTTGAAACTGTCACACTCGTTCGTTTCGCTCTCTCTCTCTCTCTCTCCTAAGTGAGAGCCTATGGTGAGAAGAAGACTATTCGTCGATGTCTTGCGCTGGAGATGCAAACAGCTGCACCCGGGTAACGTCATCTTGCACCTCTGATCCAAAACGAGCCGTTTTCTGAGGGTTATTACATAAATGCTTTTTTATTGATGATGAGGACATTTTAAGTGATGGAACTTGCTGGATGTATTAAGCATACAAACACCTCTTCTGTATCAAAAGATCAAGGGAAATGTAGTTCCTCATGTCATGACCCCTTTAAAAATGTCTTCAAGATGACATGAACAAGGCAGTCACTGACATGAACATGAGTAAATGATGATGATCTGTCTGTGTCAGCATTGATCTGGAGGAGTGGGAGCCTGTGACGTGTATGAAGACGGTGGCTCTGAAGAGTCAGGAGACTGTGTCAGGCCTGAAGGGATACGTGGCCCTGGGCACGTGCCTCATGCAGGGAGAGGAGGTCACCTGCAGAGGAAGAGTGAGTCTTCACCTACACACACCTGTCAACACTCATGCAGAAACTGTGGAAGTACATTAATATATGTCCAATAAATAAGCTTTTTGATCATTACTCAATAGCATTTAGTTACCAATGTGATGCCATTGTAGAAATACTCTTTACAGGTGCATTTGATTCATACGATCAATTTATTCCACAACTAAAAGTTAAAGAGTGCAATATGGCTGGGCATGTAATCGCAAAATGGGATAAAAATATTTGTAAGGTACAACGTTTAAAACTGCAACATGCATGACTGCTTTTAGTTAATTGAAACGAAACCGCATTTGCTACAAGGCTTAGTGGGATTATAAAATAACAACGGCTGCAATTTAAATTTGAGGTCTCTCTGCATGTTTTCTATAAAAATACAAAAAAGATAAATTATAAGAAATTAAGGCGGACAGAAATCGTTTTGTAATTTTCCAGTTGTACTGTAAAGTAAAAAATAAATTGTTTTTCTTGAATACATTTTTGTTTTTAGAGTGAAGTATTGCAATAGTAATATTTCTTATTTTGCTTAATGTTTTTATTTAGAAATAAAAATAATTATTATGATTTTTAATAATGAAATATAATTGGGAAATATAATTACAAAATTGCCTAAATTGTGCAGCCCTACAAACAAGCATAGCAAACTTGTATTTTTCTTTCTTTCTTTTTTCTTTTTTTTAATTGTACAATAAAATATAGCAAAGGCAATACTTTATATTATAAAATATAATTCTTATTTCATTCAATACTTTTAATTTATTAATGAAAACAATACATTATTTATTTAATATTAAATTAGAATGAAACTTTTATTAAATTATTAATATTATTATTGTAATTAGAAAATCACATTTCAGGTCAGTCTTTTATGTCGGCACCTGTTTCTGTTGATCAGACGTCTGATCTGGGTTTGTTTTCTCTGTGACAGATCCTGATTCTGGACGTGATTGAGGTGGTGCCAGAGCCCGGTCAGCCCCTCACCAAGAACAAGTTTAAAGTGCTGTATGAGAAGGAGCAGAAGGGGCCCGTCACGGCTCTCTGTCACTGCAGTGGATACCTGGTGTCTGCCATCGGACAGAAGGTAAACGCCACGAATATGTGCTTCATCACTTAAAACACAATGACCTTTCTGTTGATTCTGTATAATGTGAGTGTGTTGTGTGCGCGCAGATCTATTTATGGAGTCTGAAGGATAATGATCTGACCGGCATGGCCTTCATCGACACGCAGCTCTACATCCATCAGATGCACAGCATCAAGAACTTCATCCTCGCCGCTGATGTGATGAAGAGCATCTCTCTGCTGCGCTACCAGGAGGAGAGCAAGACGCTCTCGCTCATCAGCAGGGTATCTGCCAAGAGTTTGCACTCAAATATCAGCCAATGACACTCAATCCTTTATGATTAATTTGATTTAAAGGGATATATTTTTGATTTTGTGTTGCTGCCACTTTGCAGTCTCCTGAAATTATTGTCATTTCACAGTTAATTATGACTGGTTTCAAATCTTGATCTTCTTTTCCCTCTTGTTTGGCTTGAGTGCTTAACGTACAAAATTGAACGTGGTTTAATATTGTTTATTATTTGAGTACTTTAGATTCACAAATTGTTCCAGCGTACCTTGAGGTCACAATGCATACATGCTTCACAAAATGCGTTCAGTTTGGATATAGTTGTTCCATTCCTCTTTTTGTTTCTTCATAGGATGCAAGGCCCCTGGAGGTTTACAGCGTAGAGTTTATGGTGGACAACAACCAGCTGGGCTTCCTGGGTAAATGTCTTATTATGTGTTCACACAGAAAGCGAATTTAATTATTCACGCGAGAGGATTACTTACAAAGTCAATGCAAAGACACGAATAGATGCAAATTTGCGCCGGGCGACGTGATACACCTCAATCGCGTCTTCCACGCAAGTTAAAAAATTTGAATTTGAGTGGAAAATTTGCATGATGCGTTGACGCTTTAAACTCACTGGTTTGACCTCTAAAACCCTCTCTCAGTTTCAGACAGAGACAAAAACCTGTCGGCCTACATGTACCTGCCAGAAGGTGTGTCATTTATTTGATTCTCTCTGCAGTACCATGAGACTTTGCTCTTTCTCAGTGTCTGATATCAAACATATGTCCTTTATTATACCGCCTCCAGCCAAAGAGAGTTTCGGAGGCATGCGTTTGCTGCGGAGAGACGATTTTAACGTGGGAGCATGTGAACGCCTTCTGGAGGATGCCGTGCCGTGGCACTCTGGACCCCGCCAGCAAGAAGGCACTCACCTGGGACAACAAGCACATCACATGGTTCGGTGGGTCTCCTCAGCTGTATCTCTTTTGAACACCTTTGCACCCTAGCGGTTAATGGGTGTTCATGAAACAGAATTATTTCTCTATTCCTGAACTAGTGAACCCAGTTTGATTGTCTGTGTGTGTGCAGCTACGCTGGACGGTGGCGTCGGCCTGCTTCTGCCCATGCAGGAGAAGACGTACCGCAGACTGCTGATGCTGCAGAACGCCCTCACCACCATGCTGCTGCATCACGCGGGGCTCAACCCAAAGGCCTTCAGGTACTGACTTGCCTGCTAATGCAGGGCTCCAGAGTGCCACCATTTTTTCTGCCGGTGCGACTAGATTTTGCCATCACCGCATTGTCCAACTCATAAGCACTGCATACTAGAAACATCAAACAGCAAACGAAACAAAATCGACTGAAACGTGCTACTCGTTTGAGCTGCGCAGCGCGGACCGTTTATCAGCTCGGACCAATAATTGAGCGCAGTGCAAGTAAACTGATCCGAGTTTAGAACAGATTTACTCGGGAGCCAGTGTTGATCTCGCAATACTAGCGAGGTCTAGTGAGATGCATTTAAACTCTACACAGAATTCTCCGTTATAAACAGATCACACAGCGCTGACGTAGAAAACCAGAAGTAGTAAGGCTAACTATTTCCAGCACTTTAAAGGCGTCATATGATGCGATTTCAAGTTTTCCTTTCTCTTTGAAGTGTTACAAGCTCTTGGTGCAAAAAAGGATCCAATTTAAATAGTATTTTTAATGGGATGACCAAAATATACTTTGTGGTTAACAAACACACTTGTGTTAAAGAAAAAAAAGGAAGAAAAAAATACATAAGATTACCACTATAACCAGTAGATGGCAGCAGAGCATCACTTATGGGCTTATTAGTCATTCATTTCTACTTTTTGCTTTATATTTTTAAATTATTATATCACTATTATAAAATATCAAATCATCAAGAAATCTAATTTTGTCAGTTTTATTTGTGAATGAAGATATATAGAAAAATAAGATTGTGTTCTTTTTTATAATCACTGGTTATCGGTCAGTTACATAAAATACTATAGTAAAATAGCCCATATTAATTTTCTATATTAACATTTTGCACATTACTGTTGTTAATAGAAGTACATTTGGCACGCTTCCCAACTCAAGCTCAGTGCTTTACTGTCAAATGTGTATTACCAAGAAATAAACGTGTAATATTATTAGTAACTGCACTTATTACTGCAAAACAAGTCATTTTATGATTAAATGATCTTTCATTTTAATACCCCCACAGCGCTACCAAATCTGCTCCTGGCGCCACCATCTTTAGTCTGGAGCCGTGATATCAACCAAAGAAATCTCACAACGGTTCAGCTTGTGTCATTTTATTACCCCAGTTTCTGTTGTTTTGGTATTCAACGCTTTTTGACCAATGAATTTCCATGAGTAGTTGTAGATTTGCATTTTTATCTCAGGGAATTTTGTGCATTTCTGGAATTGTCTTTTTCTTTGGAACAGATTGACTTAACCCCATAAGGCCTACAGTAATATATTTGTTATACGCACATTTCTAAAGCCTCTAAATTACCAACATGAACAAAACTTTGCTGAAAAACCTGATGAATACAATCTACTACATGCATTGTCGTCTGATTGATAATTCATACTTTATCATTTTTTGCAAGTAAAAGGTCTTTTATTATCATTGTAAATACATTCACCTTCAGCCTGTGGTTCACGTGTCTTTCTGCGGGGAAACCTTTCCTGATTTTATAAAAGAAACATAAGAATAACTTTTTATATTGTTAGTAATATTTCAAGATGAACACTTACTGCACTGAAGCAACTTAGGTTTATTTGATTATCCATACATCTTTTTTACAATCATTGGTCTTTCGATAACCGTTTATTTGTTCATCTCTCAATCATCATTGAATTGCATTGCATTATGTATTTTGGAACTACAGAGCTTCGATCATAAAACTTAATCTTATGACATTATTGGAAGATATAGAGTGACAACTGATATTTATATGCACTTTATGCTGTATAAATGCCATTTTTGTTCTACTCTAGTATGAGCTCCATATTCTCACTATATCTTACAATATGAGCCAGAAAAGCCTGATGCATCAAAAATGATACTCGACAAAAACACTTTTTTTTTTTTTTTTGTCTAAAGGAAACGGTTCATTTCCCATTTTTCTGACTATGATTTTATGTCAGGCTTTAGTTAATATTGTACAAATGAGACTCTTATCATGCAAATTGTACATGAGCATTTCACAAAAATCCAAATATTTCCAAAACTTTTCATGATACTTCCAGGCCAGATGTGACATTTCTACAGTTCTTTGTTGGACTCAAAGATACTTACTGTCACGATAGGCCAGAGGAAATAAAATTATGCAGGAAATATATTGAATAATCATTTGATATATTTAACAGGTTTTCCATGTGTCCTTAAAGTCTTCGATTTAGTTGTATCAAGCTAAATCAAATTAAATGACTTAAATGATACATTTGAGTCTCTGTTATTATTTCAAGAGGTTGTAAATTTGGGGACGGAAAGACGAGAATGATTTTATTGAATAAATATGAGCGCTGCAACTTTCAGTCAAAACACAGCGTGGGTGTTTTTATATCAGTGTATCGCTGAAGGGAACCGCCTGTCTTCAGAAAAGTTTCGATGGCATTTTAATTTCATCATTCCTATAATGACTGATAAAGCAGCGTTTATGAGCGCAGCTCTGCTTTGTGTACAGCCCAGAGAAACTGCTATATTTCTGCCGTCTTACAAGCGCCACCTGCTGGCAGAGAATTGCCAAAATAATCCCATATGCAGCAAACACACAGTTGTAAATGTGAACCAGTGGATCGACAAAAAGCTAATATGCCTTCTAAAAATCTAAAGAATGAAGACGGTAAGATATAGGTTTAAATTCATATAATAATTGATACTTTTGATTCATCCCTTTTCTTAAAATTAGTTTTTAAAGACTGAAATTGGAACTTGTATTTTTATGAAATTGTATAAAACTTTTTTTTGTGAAAACCTGTACTTGAACTTTTTTTTTTTTTTTTGTAAGTTTAATATGTTACCATAGACATTGCCCTACCCTGCTCATATGGTATTAATTAGGTAGGCTTGTAGTCTTGACAAACTTTATGTGTGTAATCTTACAAAACGGTAAAAAAAAATCCTGCAAATAGCCTGATTTAAGCAGTACTGGAAACTGTGCTGGAGCCTAGTGCCTGCTTTTTCTTTTTTTAGAGTTCAGTAAACAAGAACTTAATAGAAGTTAATGTGCTTCAGAAAAAGAAAAAAGCCAATGAAAACAGTTCCAAAAGAAGCCAAAGCATTAAGATGATCCTTATGCAGCAAACACACAGTTGTAAATGTGAACCAGTGGATCGACAAAAAGCTAATATGCCTTCTAAAAATCTAAAGAATGAAGACAGTAAGATATAGGTTTAAATTCATATAATAATTGATACTTTTGATTCATCCCTTTTCTTAAAATTAGTTTTTAAAGACTGAAATTGGAACTTGTATTTTTATGAAATTGTATAAAACTCTTTTTTGTGAAAACCTGTATTTGAACTTTTTTTTTTTTTTGTAAGTTTAATATGTTACCATAGACATTGCCCTACCCTGCTCATATGGTATTAATTAGGTAGGCTTGTAGTCTTGACAAACTTTATGTGTGTAATCTTACAAAACGGTAAAAAAAAATCCTGCAAATAGCCTGATTTAAGCAGTACTGGAAACTGTGCTGGAGCCTAGTGCCTGCTTTTTCTTTTTTTAGAGTTCAGTAAACAAGAACTTAATAGAAGTTAATGTGCTTCAGAAAAAGAAAAAAGCCAATGAAAACAGTTCCAAAAGAAGCCAAAGCATTAAGATTATCCTGCCCCCAAAAAATAGTCGCTTACTGTAGTTACAAACACTGCGGCCGGTCACACTTTATTGTAAGATGTCATTGTTTGCGGTGTAATTATACATTTAAGTACTGAGTAAATGATTAATATTGCATGTACTTACTATATGGTTAGGGTTTGGTTTAGGGTTACTTGCAGCAGTACTGGAAACTGTGCTGGAGCCTAGTGCCTGCTTTTTCTTTTTTTAGAGTTCAGTAAACAAGAACTTAATAGAAGTTAATGTGCTTCAGAAAAAGAAAAAAGCCAATGAAAACAGTTCCAAAAGAAGCCAAAGCATTAAGATGATCCTGCCCCCAAAAAATAGTCGCTTACTGTAGTTACAAACACTGCGGCCGGTCACACTTTATTGTAAGATGTCATTGTTTGCGGTGTAATTATACATTTAAGTACTGAGTAAATGATTAATATTGCATGTACTTACTATATGGTTAGGGTTACTTGCATGTAATTATGCATCATTTATTGTTATAATAGTAAGTACATGTAACAAGTACACCTTCAAATAAAGCATTACCCTGCTGCCTTCAAGTGCTACTAGAAATGCTCATAAGTATCTTCCTCCTTAGAATATTTTGTAAAAAAAAAAAATATTTTTTACATTATTGCATGTTGACATCCAGAACAAACATGCTGATAGTCCAATGCTTTCAGTGTCATTATTCTTTACTTCCATCACAGATGATTTTGACTCAATGAATACAAGCTCACAGATGATAGTAGTGGGATGAGTTTAAGTGGACAAAATGATTGGAGAAATCCAGCATACATCACCAGACAGAAGTCTGATACTGCACCAAAAGATAAAGCTTTGACAGTTTGATTAAATAATGAGGTAAAGAAAAAAAAACATGGATTTTTATGAGCTTTTCCGTTTGTTTCAGATCCTGGATGATCTTCTGGAGATCGACAGAGTAACTGCTCACTTCTGAAGAGCTCATGATCCTCTGCCCACTGTTTTAGATTTCAATGTTTTGATAGAAACAAACTTGTCATACTGTTTTTTTTTGTTGACAGAAAGAAGGAAATGCAGTACCTTTACTGGTATTGCATTTCTTAGAATATTTTGTAAAAAAAAAAAAAATTTTTTTTACATTATTGCATGTTGACATCCAGAACAAACATGCTGATAGTCCAATGCTTTCAGTGTCATTATTCTTTACTTCCATCACAGATGATTTTGACTCAATGACTCAATGAATACAAGCTCACAGATGATAGTAGTGGGATGAGTTTAAGTGGACAAAATGATTGGAGAAATCCAGCATACATCACCAGACAGAAGTCTGATACTGCACCAAAAGATAAAGCTTTGACAGTTTGATTAAATAATGAGGTAAAGAAAAAAAAACATGGATGAATCATTCTCAATAAGATGCATTTTCAAAATAGGCTGATTTTTTGATTGGTTCTGATTTGAAGACAGGTGATATGAACAAATGAAACCGCAATATAAGTGATTTATATTCAAAATGCATAGCACTGTAGAATACATACCCAATCTGACAATAAGTAGTCATTTTTGACAGCAAAACCCTCTGTTCCAACTGCATATCACCAATTAATCACCAAAATCCACATAAATACAATATAAAATGGCCACATTTTTAAATATAATTAGTAAAAAGGTTTTTGTCATCGCAATATGAACTGCTATTATTCACCAAAATTGCTAAACCCCACGAGGTAAAAGGTTTTTAGCATAATTATTTACTTTGTTCAGACTGATTGGTTTTATTATTGCCACCATGAAAATATAACCATGAATCGTTTTGGTGTATATCATAACTGATAAAAAGCTCGGCTTTCAGTGAAATGCAGCTCACCAGCGCTTATTTCAGAGAAAAGCAACAGAGAGAGTGGTTGTGTGAGAGGTTCCTGGAAACTCAAGCTCAAACCAGCAAGTCGTTAAAGGGTTAGTTCACCCAAAAATGAAAATTCTGTCATTAATTACTCGCCCTCATGTCGTTATGTGACATAAGTGGTTCAACTGTAATTGTACTATTTTAACGATCTCTTCCTACGTTTCTGAGCTTCGATCGTGTAAGGATCCTTGCTGTCTATGGGAGGGTCAGAGAGCTCTCAGATTTCATCAAAAATATCTTCATTTGTGTTCTGAAGATGAAGGTCTTATGTGTTTGGACCGACATGAGGGAGAGTAATTAATAACAGAATTGTCATTTTTGAACTAACCCTTTAAAAGAACAATCAGCACTGAGTGCAAAGGCCACACGCAGCTTGAGTAAAACCAGAGGCTCAGAGGAGAGACGATGATAACGAGGTGCGAGATGCTTCATTTCAGATACTGATACACGTCCTGGTCCAGCGTGATGAGGCTGCAGTAAGACAGCAGCTTGAGCAGAGAGCGGGTGACACTCATGAGCGCCATCTCTGACCTGGAGGAACACAATCAATGTGAGAGTTCATCTCATGCATATTACACAGAAACATAGCACAAATAGGCTAAAACGGCACGCTTGATTGATGTGTGATCTGCCGCTGAGATGAGCGTCACAGGGTTCGAGGATCTCTGCAATGCTGAAAATGCTAAAGATAACGTGGAACGTCACAGAATTCACCATAAACTCGTCAGTTACACGGAACCTCAAACCTGGAAAAATTAACACTCCGTTTAACTTGATGACATTTTGACAGATATATAGTACTATTATACTGTAGAATGAACATCTCAAACTTATAATAATATTAAGAAAATGGTAAAACTGAATTTTTTCATGTTAACGGCAAACCTCTGTTGTGCAGCACTTTGGTGAAAAAAATAAAAGGAGTTGTTTTTATTTACATTTGACAAATTAATTAAATTGTTACTGTTTTAAGCCTTCGTTTGATTACCACCATTTTTTGAATAATAAATGTGTATTAAATCATAAATCCAGAAAAAATCAAACGGACAACAGAGAATTTCAAAGTAAAAAAATAGACCATAGGGCCCTATTATTGCAAATAAATTATTAAAATGTTTTATGTATTCTGTTGACATCTTTCTGATTATTTAAAGGGATAGTTCACCCAAAAATGAAAATTCTGTCATCATTTACTTAACCTCGTGTTATTCAAAACCTGTTTAATTTTCTTTTTTTCTGTGGAACACAAAAGAAGCTGTGTTATATATTTTGATGAAAATGGGAAACCAAACTGCTGATGGTGCACATTGACTTCCAGAGTATTGGGCAAAAAATACAATGAAAGTAAATGGGGACCATCAACTTTTTTTTTGATGGTCTTTAGTGTTCAACAGAAGAAAATAACTTATGAAACAACTTGAGGTTGAGTAAAGGATGAGAGGATTTTCATTTTGGGGTGAACTATCCCTTTAAACCACTAAAATGGAATAAAAAAAAAAAACCAACAAAAAAACACTAAGTTTGGGGGAAAAAATAAATGGAAAACATTGGGCCCTAAAAATTTAATTTCTGTTAAACATTTGATAAATTGTTAAACTGCATAAGGTTTACGATTTTAATTAATTAGACAATTAAGTTGACTACCAAAACATCAAAACAAAATCCAGAAAAATGTAAATGGAAAAACGTATCATTTGGGAAGAAATGAAATGGAATGAATCTGATTAGCGTTATCACCTTAAAGCGAATTCAAACTTGACGCTCTCCCAGAAGGAGCAGACCCAGCGGAAGACAGACAGTCTAGACAGCATCCTGGTGTCGTCGGCCTGAGCTCTGCCCCATCCCCGCACAGCGCTGAAACACACACACTTCACTCAAATGATGAAGAGAACCCAAACAAATACTCAAACGATTCAGCTGTATTGGAGACATAAATCCACAGATATCTGGATCAGCGGTGAGGGGGAATCGTGTCTCCTACCACTTGGCCATGATGAAGTAGCGGTCGACTGGAGCTCCCAGAGTGATGTTGATGCAGCGGACGGTGTTGATGTTCCTGAAGACCAGCAGCATGGGCCGCGGCATGGACTTCAGCACCTGCATGATCTTATCAAAGCGGTTCACGGCCATGTCACGCATGTAGGACGTCTCCTCTCGCGTCAGGATGTTACCCAGACCCAGATCCCACATGTTGATCGGCCGCTGCAGCAGCATCTCACTGAAGAGAAAGTATTCTGGGACGGACCAATGAGACGATAACATTTTCATTTCTCTCTCCTTATTAGCTGTATGCATAAAAATGTACTGATAAAATCGTTATATTAATTTATATTAAGATTTATTTATATTATGTTTGTAACATTTTAAAATATTTTTGACTTATGCTCTGTAAGGCTGCATTTATTTGATCAAAAATACAGTACAAAATTGTGATATATTACTACAATTTATAAAAACTGTTTTCTATTGTAATATATTGTAAAATGTAATTTATTTCTGTGATCAAAGCTGAATTTTCAGCATCATTTCTCCAGTCTTCAGTGTCACGTGAGTCTTCCGAAATTAGTCTAATATTCTGATCTGAAATAGAAATCTCTTATAACATAATAAATGGTTTTTATCATCACTTTTGATGAATTTAAATCATCCTTGCTAAATAAAAGTATTCATTTCTAAAATCCCCCCCAAAAATCTAATTCAGCTTTGATCACAGAAATAAATTACATTTTACAATATATTAACATAGAAAGCAGTTCTTTTAAATAGTAAAATAGTATTTTGGATCAAATAAATGCAGGCTTGGTGAGCAGAAGAGACTTCTTTAAAAAACATTAGAAATCTCACTGTTCAAAAACTTTTGACTGGTAGTGTATGTGAGAAAAAGCTGTTACCTTTGACCCCGAGCTGATTTGCGTATGTCTTCATGCCGGCTTTATCACGCAGGATTATGGATCTCCACAGCCGACACAGAGCCGCTTTGTCACTGACAAACACAGAGAGTCTGCGGTCACCATCTGTTTCATGCAGATTACAGTGATGCCGGTGTTTATTCCTCACGTTCTCACCTTTTACTGAGGTATTCGTACAGCCCATGATCCAGCAGAACCAGCTCAGCTTTATTATCTGGACCTCTTCTGACCAGCACTGAAATCAGCCACACTTCACATGGGTGACTCACACTCTCACACACACACACACTCGCACGCACTCACTCACTCACTCACTCACTCGCTCGCACTCACTCACACACTCACTCGCTCACACACACACACTCGCACTCACTCACTCACTCACACTCGCTCGCACTCACTCACACTCACTCACTCACACACACACACTCGCACTCACTCACTCACTCACTCGCTCACTCGCACTCACACACTCACTCGCTCACACACACACACTCGCACTCACTCGCTCACATGCTCGCACTCACACTCACTCACACACTCGCTCACACACACACTCGCACTCACTCACTCGCTCACACACACACTCGCACTCACTCACTCGCACTCACACACTCGCACGCTCGCTCACACACACTCGCACGCACTCACTCACACATACTCACTCGCTGGCACTCACTCACACACACTCACTCGCTGACACTCACTCCACTCACTCACTCACACACACACACACACGCTCGCTCGCTCACACACACTCGCACTCACTCACTCACACACGCTCGCACTCACTCACTCACTCACTCGCTCGCACTCACTCACACACTCTCTCGCTCACACACACACACTCGCACTCACACACTCACTCGCTCACACACACACTCACACACACTCGCTCGCACTCACTCACACACTCTCTCGCTCACACACACACACTCGCACTCACTCACTCACTCGCTCACACTCACTCACACACTCACTCACTCACACACACACACTCGCACTCACTCACACACTCCCTCGCCCT
>NW_015505625.1:680482-685059 GCF_001515645.1 Sinocyclocheilus grahami
ACTCGCACGCACTCTCACGCTCACACACACACACACACACACACACACACACACACACACTCACTCACTCACTCACACACACTCGCATGCACTCACACACACTCACTTGCTGGCACTCGCTCGCTCACACACACACTCGCACGCTCGCTCACACACTCGCACGCACTCACTCACTCACACACACTCGCACGCACTCACTCACACACACTCGCTCGCTCGCTCACACACACTCGCTCGCTCGCTCACACACACTCGCACGCACTCACTCACACACACTTGCTCACACACACTCGCACGCTCGCTCACACACACTCGCACGCACTCACTCTCGCACGCACTCACTCTCGCACGCACTCACTCTCGCACGCACTCACTCTCGCACGCACTCACTCTCGCACGCACTCACTCTCGCACGCACTCACTCTCGCACGCACTCACTCTCGCACGCACTCACTCTCGCACGCACTCACTCTCGCACGCACTCACTCTCGCACGCACTCACTCTCGCACGCACTCACTCTCGCACGCACTCACTCTCGCACGCACTCACTCTCGCACGCACTCACTCTCGCACGCACTCACTCTCGCACGCACTCACTCTCGCACGCACTCACTCTCGCACGCACTCACTCTCGCACGCACTCACTCTCGCACGCACTCACTCTCGCACGCACTCACTCTCGCACGCACTCACTCTCGCACGCACTCACTCTCGCACGCACTCACTCTCGCACGCACTCACTCTCGCACGCACTCACTCTCGCACGCACTCACTCTCGCACGCACTCACTCTCGCACGCACTCACTCTCGCACGCACTCACTCTCGCACGCACTCACTCTCGCACGCACTCACTCTCGCACGCACTCACTCTCGCACGCACTCACTCTCGCACGCACTCACTCTCGCACGCACTCACTCTCGCACGCACTCACTCTCGCACGCACTCACTCTCGCACGCACTCACTCTCGCACGCACTCACTCTCGCACGCACTCACTCTCGCACGCACTCACTCTCGCACGCACTCACTCTCGCACGCACTCACTCTCGCACGCACTCACTCTCGCACGCACTCACTCTCGCACGCACTCACTCTCGCACGCACTCACTCTCGCACGCACTCACTCTCGCACGCACTCACTCTCGCACGCACTCACTCTCGCACGCACTCACTCTCGCACGCACTCACTCTCGCACGCACTCACTCTCGCACGCACTCACTCTCGCACGCACTCACTCTCGCACGCACTCACTCTCGCACGCACTCACTCTCGCACGCACTCACTCTCGCACGCACTCACTCTCGCACGCACTCACTCTCGCACGCACTCACTCTCGCACGCACTCACTCTCGCACGCACTCACTCTCGCACGCACTCACTCTCGCACGCACTCACTCTCGCACGCACTCACTCTCGCACGCACTCACTCTCGCACGCACTCACTCTCGCACGCACTCACTCTCGCACGCACTCACTCTCGCACGCACTCACTCTCGCACGCACTCACTCTCGCACGCACTCACTCACTCACACACACGGACTAACTCACTCACACGCACTCACACTCTCTCGCACTCACTCACTCACACTCACTCGCACTCACACGCTCGCTCTCACACTCACACACACACTGCTCGCACTCACTCACACACACACTGCTCGCACTCACTCACACACACACTGCTCGCACTCACTCACACACACACTCCTCGCACTCACTCACACACACACACACCCCCACACGCGCACATACGCACGCATTGAATGAGAGGGTCTTGTTTGATTTGATGCTTTCGGTAGTGTGTCTTACCTTCATTTCTCAATGCTTTAACCTCCCTAATTTTATGTGCAGAACAGAAGTGGATGGAGGCGGATTTAATGGTTATGCCACACCCATCTGCTTCCTGTCATGTGGAAAAGAGGGAATTTTGTTTCACCAACAGTTTGTCCGCGACTGTTGTTGACCAATTCAAGAACATAGAAGCACAGAGTCAGTATCTAGCAGCCGAAGCGTAGTTTGATGGTGGAGTTTATGGCTCACAGTGAGCCGCAAAGCCGATCTCTGCCTGCTAGCTCTTCGCTCAACTCCTTCAAAATCCTTTCAAGTAGCTTAAAAGACCGTTTAGAGTGCTAATTGCGTCAGTGGTTGAGCTAGCATATTTGTTTGCTGTTCAAGTTGATATCATTGACCGTTGTATGTCAGTCTCGTGCTCAGCATGGCCTAGCAACACTTTCTCATAGATGTAATTCTGGCACGTACACGGGTTGTTGCACTTTTTTAATTTAAGCCCACTCACTCACACACACGGACTAACTCACTCACACGCACTCACTCATTCATTCACTCACGCACGCACGCACGCACTCACTCGCTCGCTCACACACACTCGCACGCGCTCACTCGCACGCACTCACTCGCTCGCTCACACACACTCGCACGCGCTCACTCGCACGCACTCACTCGCTCGCTCACACACACTCGCACGCGCTCACTCGCACGCACTCACTCGCTCGCTCACACACACTCGCACGCGCTCACTCGCACGCACTCACTCGCTCGCTCACACACACTCGCACGCGCTCACTCGCACGCACTCACTCGCTCGCTCACACACACTCGCACGCGCTCACTCGCACGCACTCACTCGCTCGCTCACACACACTCGCACGCGCTCACTCGCACGCACTCACTCGCTCGCTCACACACACTCGCACGCGCTCACTCGCACGCACTCACTCGCTCGCTCACACACACTCGCACGCGCTCACTCGCACGCACTCACTCGCTCGCTCACACACACTCGCACGCGCTCACTCGCACGCACTCACTCGCTCGCTCACACACACTCGCACGCGCTCACTCGCACGCACTCACTCGCTCGCTCACACACACTCGCACGCGCTCACTCGCACGCACTCACTCGCTCGCTCACACACACTCGCACGCGCTCACTCGCACGCACTCACTCGCTCGCTCACACACACTCGCACGCGCTCACTCGCACGCACTCACTCGCTCGCTCACACACACTCGCACGCGCTCACTCGCACGCACTCACTCGCTCGCTCACACACACTCGCACGCGCTCACTCGCACGCACTCACTCGCTCGCTCACACACACTCGCACGCGCTCACTCGCACGCACTCACTCGCTCGCTCACACACACTCGCACGCGCTCACTCGCACGCACTCACTCGCTCGCTCACACACACTCGCACGCGCTCACTCGCACGCACTCACTCGCTCGCTCACACACACTCGCACGCGCTCACTCGCACGCACTCACTCGCTCGCTCACACACACTCGCACGCGCTCACTCGCACGCACTCACTCGCTCGCTCACACACACTCGCACGCGCTCACTCGCACGCACTCACTCGCTCGCTCACACACACTCGCACGCGCTCACTCGCACGCACTCACTCGCTCGCTCACACACACTCGCACGCGCTCACTCGCACGCACTCACTCGCTCGCTCACACACACTCGCACGCGCTCACTCGCACGCACTCACTCGCTCGCTCACACACACTCGCACGCGCTCACTCGCACGCACTCACTCGCTCGCTCACACACACTCGCACGCGCTCACTCGCACGCACTCACTCGCTCGCTCACACACACTCGCACGCGCTCACTCGCACGCACTCACTCGCTCGCTCACACACACTCGCACGCGCTCACTCGCACGCACTCACTCGCTCGCTCACACACACTCGCACGCGCTCACTCGCACGCACTCACTCGCTCGCTCACACACACTCGCACGCGCTCACTCGCACGCACTCACTCGCTCGCTCACACACACTCGCACGCGCTCACTCGCACGCACTCACTCGCTCGCTCACACACACTCGCACGCGCTCACTCGCACGCACTCACTCGCTCGCTCACACACACTCGCACGCGCTCACTCGCACGCACTCACTCGCTCGCTCACACACACTCGCACGCGCTCACTCGCACGCACTCACTCGCTCGCTCACACACACTCGCACGCGCTCACTCGCACGCACTCACTCGCTCGCTCACACACACTCGCACGCGCTCACTCGCACGCACTCACTCGCTCGCTCACACACACTCGCACGCGCTCACTCGCACGCACTCACTCGCTCGCTCACACACACTCGCACGCGCTCACTCGCACGCACTCACTCGCTCGCTCACACACACTCGCACGCGCTCACTCGCACGCACTCACTCGCTCGCTCACACACACACACACACTCGCACTCACACGCTCGCACTCATTCGCTCACACACACACACTCACTCGCTGGCACTCACTCACTCACACACACTCGCACTCACTCACACACACACTCGCACTCACTCACACACACACACACACACGCTGGCACTCACTCACTCACACACACTCGCTCGCACTCACTCACTCACACACACACTCGCACTCACTCGCTCGCTCACACGCACTCACTCGCTCGCACTCACATACACTCACACGCACTCACACTCTCTCGCACTCACTCACTCACACTCACTCGCACTCACACGCTCGCTCTCACACTCACACACACACTGCCCCCACTCACTCACACACAC
>NW_015505625.1:685143-687655 GCF_001515645.1 Sinocyclocheilus grahami
TCGCTCACACACACACACACACTCGCTCACACACACACACACACTCGCTCACTCTCACGCACTCTCTCACTCGCTCGCATGCACTCACTCACACACGCATTCACTCACTCGCTCACACACACTCGCGCTCACTCGCACGCACTCACACTCACTCACGGACTAACTCACTCACACGCACTCACTCACACACACGGACTAACTCACTCACACGCACGCACTCTTGCACGCACTCACTCACGCACGCACTCACTCACACACACTCACTCACACACACACTCACTCACTCACTCACACACACTCACTCACACACACACGCACGCACGCTCACACGCACTCACTCACTCACTCACACTTGCACGCGCTCACTCGCGCGCACTCACTCACACACGGACTAACTCACTCACACGCACTCACTCATTCACTCACGCACTCACTCACTCGCTCGCTCACACACTCACTCACTCACACACGGACTCACTCGCTCACACTCACTCACACACACGGACTCACTCCCTCACACACACGGACTCACTCCCTCACACACACGGACTCACTCCCTCACACACACGGACTCACTCCCTCACACACACGGACTCACTCCCTCACACACACGGACTCACTCCCTCACACACACGGACTCACTCCCTCACACACACGGACTCACTCCCTCACACACACGGACTCACTCCCTCACACACACGGACTCACTCCCTCACACACACGGACTCACTCCCTCACACACACGGACTCACTCCCTCACACACACGGACTCACTCCCTCACACACACGGACTCACTCCCTCACACACACGGACTCACTCCCTCACACACACGGACTCACTCCCTCACACACACGGACTCACTCCCTCACACACACGGACTCACTCCCTCACACACACGGACTCACTCCCTCACACACACGGACTCACTCCCTCACACACACGGACTCACTCCCTCACACACACGGACTCACTCCCTCACACACACGGACTCACTCCCTCACACACACGGACTCACTCCCTCACACACACGGACTCACTCCCTCACACACACGGACTCACTCCCTCACACACACGGACTCACTCCCTCACACACACGGACTCACTCCCTCACACACACGGACTCACTCACTCACACACGGACTCACTCGCTCACACACACTCGCACGCGCTCACTCACGGACTCACTCGCTCACGCTCACACACACACACACACACACACTCACTCACTCACACACGGACTCGCTCGCTCACACACACACACACACACTCACTCACTCGCTCGCACACGCGCACGCACTCACGAATGGGTCATAATGGGTTCATTCTAAGCATATATAATCTCACCGTTTCCAGGATGAGGGTCAGCGTGAATAAAGCCGGTGTAAAAGATCTGCTCTGCGAATATGCGGATGAGTTTATCAGCCGTCTGAAACAGGCATTATTATCATCATCATTATTATGGACGTTTAATGGTGTGATGAGAGCTGGTCAATCATAAGTGATGATATTAAACTCACGTCTTTCAGACTCAGTCCCTGACGCTGAATCTCCTCCACATTGTTGATTTTACACCCGGCACAGAACTCTGCTGTAAGGACCCTCTACACGGACACAAAGTCAGAGTTTCTATTCATTCATGTGTCAAAGTTAGAGATCAAAGTAAGAGTTGACTGATCCCCACCTTGCTGGTCAGGTCCCAGAATACTTTGGGCACAACTACAAACTTAAAATGCTTCAGCTCTTCAGCACACCGTTCAGAATTCCTGCCTTCATTCTCAAAATCCAGCTCTTGGGCCAGCGTTCCTTTCAAGTCCTACCAGCATCGTGGAGAAACAATGAAAACATGAGGTGTATATGACTTTCTTCTTTCAGACGAATCCAATCGGAGTTATATTAAAAATGGTCTTTGCTCTTTCAAGCTGTTTAATGGCACTCAGCGGGTGTTGCATGCATCAGTCCAAAAGAAGTTAAATAAAAAGCGCTCATCCATAAAGAAAAGTGTCTCACACGGCTCCGGGGAGTGAACAAAGGCCTTCTGTAGCGAATCAATGCGTTTTTGTAAGAAAAATATCCATATTCAAAACGTAATAATCACTTTAATGTAGCTTGCGCTCACTGTTGTAAACAGAAGCAGTTCTGGGGGAATGACGTATGAGGGCGGCTTTGCGCATGCGCCGCTCAGAAGTGACGAACGCGGAAGCGCAGGGGAGACATCAAAACAAAACAACGGTCACTTATTAGAAGTACAAAATGAGGATTTGTAAAGAAGAATGTCGGAGGATTTCGATATAAGCCAAGAGGAGACTGGTTTTCCTTTGCTAAAGTAAGGAAACTTTGCTTCCTTTGCTCCTGTTAACAAACGTTGGTTTTCTCTAGACTCACCGGCGCATGCGCAACGCTGACCTCATACGTCATCCACCCGGAACTGCTTCTGTGTACAACTGCTGGCGCAAGCTACATTAAAGTGATTATTACGTTTTGAATATGGATATTTTCCTTACAAAAACGCAT
>NW_015505625.1:706654-707567 GCF_001515645.1 Sinocyclocheilus grahami
CTTACAAAAACGCATCGATTCGCTACAGGAGGCCTTTGTTCACCCCCGGAGCTGTGTGAGACACTTGTTTTTTATGGATGGGCGCTTTTTATTTAACTTCTTTTGGACTGATGCACTGCAATGATAGCTTGGAATAGCCAGGACAATTTTTAATCTAACTCCGACTGGATTCGGCTGAAAGAAGAAAGTCATATACACCTAGGATGGCTCTGGGGTGAGTAAAACACAGCCTAATTTTCATTTTTGGGTGAACTAACCCTTACCGACCTGTAAGACCCAGCGGAAACCAAAGCTGGGGTGCATAAATTTCACGATGTCCAGCAAAATCTCTAGAGTCCTGATATCACCATCAAATCGATCCCTAAGATCAATATACTGCACCTAAACACAACAGACATCAACATTCTCAGAACAACACAAATACATCAGTAATCATTAGATTATCACTTCATGCTGTTCCTCTATATTGCCTGTTCTTGCAACATTCACAAAAAATGAAAGTAATACATTGCACCATGTAAACACAGAACTGCATTAGAATATAAAATCAAGTAAAAAAAAAAAAAAAGTCATGCATCCAAATTATGAATCAATTAAAATGCACATAAACAGCATTTCCTCAACAGTCATCATGCACTGCCCTAACATACTTTCACAGCCACAGGTGTCCCATCATGCAGTTCGGCCTTGTGTACTTGGGCCAGACTCGCAGCGGCCACAGGCTCATAGTCAAACGTCCTGAAGAGTTTATCTGGAGTAGTGCTGAAGTCCTCCTGGAATAAAGCGTCTACCTAGAACAACACGGGACCAGACGGGTTACAAAAAGGTTTGCAGATTTAATTCTCATGGGCTTTTGAGTCCCTGATCTTATATATATACACACATACAGTATCTCACAGAAGTGAGTACACCC
>NW_015505625.1:707689-745329 GCF_001515645.1 Sinocyclocheilus grahami
TATATATATATATATATATATATATATATATATAGACACATACACACACACACACAGTTAGGTCCATATATATATTTGGACATAGGAACAACTTTATTATTTTAGCTGTTGACCAAAACATATTCAAGTTACAGTTATATAAAGTGCACACTATGAGCTTCAATTCTAGGGTATTCTCATCACAATTGGAGAAAAGGTTAAGAAATTACAGCTCTTTAATATAAGTTAGAGGTCAGTAAGTTTTATTTGAAAGAAATTAATAGTTTTATTCAAGTACACATTTAATAGATCATAAAGTGTCAAAAGTCACATAATTGGTGCTGTCAAACGATTAATCGTGATTAATTGCATCCAAAATAAAAGTTTTTGTTTGCATAATATATGTGTGTGTACGGTGTATATTTATTATGTATATATAAATAAACACACATGCATGTATATATTTCAGAAAAATGTTATGTTTATATATTAAATACATTTATAATATAAAATATATGAATATAAATATAGACATGTAAATATATCAAATGTATGTGTATTTATAAATACATAATAAATATACAGTATACACGCATATATTATGCAAACAAAAACTTTTATTTTGTATGCGATTAATCATTTGACAGCACTACTTATAATGATACAAAAGATTTCTATTTCTGATAAATACTGTTCTTTTGAAATTTTATTCAAAGAATCATGAAAAATGTATCATGTTTTCCACAAAAATATTGAGCAGCACAACTTTTTTTTTAAAACATTGATAACAATAATAAATGTTTCTTGAGCAGCAAATCAGTATATTAGAATGATTTCTGAAGGATCATGTGACACTGAAGACTGGAGTAATGATGCTGAAAATTCAGCTTTGATCACAGGAATAAATCACATTTGAAAATGTTACAATTGAAAACAATACGATACAATAACAATATTTCATATTTACCACTGTTTTTACTATATTTTTAGACTATATTTAATAGACTAACTTCAAAAACATATCCCAAATTTTTAGTGTTCATACAAATTTATAATTCAGCACATTGAGATTATTGGAATAAAATGACTTGCCTTACATCACTACATTCACTAATCTGATTTTGTCAAGAATACAAACCCATATTTTGACTTCTTCCTTCATATCCAAAAATCACATATAATTTGACTTCAGAGTCAGAGCTCAGCAGAATCCCAATGTGTTGAGCTTGATACGCTGCAGCTGCTCACCTCTTTGTATCTTCTGTTGAGAGCTTTATCCTCCAGCACGTGCAGGGTGCGCATGTACTCTGGAGGTAGGAGATGGTTGAACGCACACAGGCCCTGTCCCAGCTTAATATACAGTCCTCCGTTCTGTATGGCCCCGTCCACCATGCTGCCGGCTGCTCTCTGGTGACACGCTGACATGAGCACTTCATATTCTGGACTGCTCTGGCGAGAGGGACAGCAAGAGATTTGCGTTTGATACATTTACTGATCACTTTCTTTTTACAATACTTTGCACTGGATATATTTATGATGATGATGGAACAAGGGAATCCAAGAAAAGTGTTCAATTAGATGTATAGTTCACCCAAAAATGAACTTCCTGTCATCATTTACTCACCCTCATGTTTCGAGTTTATTCGTGAACATAAAAGAAGATATGTTTAAGAAATGGCTAATTGTTCTTATTGCCCATACAATGGAAGTCAATGATGACCAAAACTGTTTGGGTACCAACATTCTTTAAAATAACTTATTTTATGTTCTGTGGAAGACCAAAAGGCGTACAGTACAATATGAGGGTGAGTAAATGATGACCGAATTTTCATATTCGTTAGAACAATCCTTTAAGTTCTAGTCAATTAAAAAAAATTTGTTC
Source organism: Sinocyclocheilus grahami (assembly GCF_001515645.1). Classification (NCBI taxonomy): domain Eukaryota; kingdom Metazoa; phylum Chordata; class Actinopteri; order Cypriniformes; family Cyprinidae; genus Sinocyclocheilus; species Sinocyclocheilus grahami. The sequence goes on from NW_015505625.1 coordinate 709,551, forward strand.
TCAAATGTACTAATTTAATAAACATTATTTACATTATAGGGACATAAGCTTACCTCATCCATGTCTCTCAGAGCAATGGAGGTCCACCAGTAATCTGCTGATATCATAAGCCCGACATAGAGAGACCTGATGTGACACAGATACACAACTTACTTCACAGCTTCAGTCGTGATATTAACTGCAGAGGGCTGCATGATACAGATATGTCAAATGCAAAAGCTTGACATCTAGGGATCAGAGAGCCTGATGGGTGATATAATGTCATACAATAGCATATCAAATTTTAGGGTAGTTAATGTATTTTTTGAACATTATGCTCACCAAGGCAACATTTACAACGATAATATTATCTGAAATATTATTACAACTTAAAACAACTGTTTTCTAAGCGAATATATTGTAAAATGTAATTTATTCCTGTAATCAAAGCTGAATTTTCAGCATCATTACTCCAGTCTTCATTGTCACACGATCCTTCAGAAATCATTCTGATATACTGATTTGATGCTCGAGAAACATTTATTTCTATTATCAATGTTAAAAAATGCTTTGTATTTTCAAGGAAACCATTTTTTTTAAGATTCTATGATTCTTTGATGAATAGAAAGTTCAAGTGAACAGTACTTATTAGAAATATAAATGGTTTGAAACATTTTAAATGTCTTTGCTGTCGCTTTTGGTCAATTTAATGCATCCTTGCTGAATACAAGTATCGATTTCATTTCCAAAAAAAAAAAACCTTATCAAATGATGTATGTAAATTAAAATTGCAGTGATGATTGATAAATTGCTCAAATTAAATAAACGAGGTTATTACCTGCAGAAGCGGCCGACTCCCTCAGCTAGTATCTTCATCTTCCTCCTCTCTCTGGGCTCTGAGACCGCATACTGCACCCCGACCCCGAGCGGCACACCCACCGAAACGCCAACCAACAGCTTCCTAAAGAGCCTGTGACTCTTCACAACTCTAGAGGAGCACAACACAATCCCAGCATCACCGTCAATACGCTTGTCCAGTATGATGTAGTGCTTGCTTTGTCATATGCTATTAAATACATAGTGTTTTCACCCTTAAAATAAAGTCAGACCCCAACGAAGCAAATGAAACCCACCTGTGAGAGGAGAAGAACTTCTGCTCGTGTTCTTGGAGGCCTATGAGCCGAGGACACCGCCGTAACAGAGACATATGACGCTGACACAACCTTAACTGAAGCCAAAGAAAATAAAACTCGTTTAACGCTGAGAGTCTTTTACTGGCATCTAAAAGCATTATAAATCAGGCAACCCTTAAAAATAGCTCAGAGATGATCTGTGAGGTGTGTTTTCATTTTTAAAGCACAAGACGTTCCCATCAAGGCCGTGTCAAAATGTGAAAAAGGGAGAATGTTTATAGAAGCAGGGAACAGAATGTCTTTCCTCAGGCAGCTTGATTTGTGGACAGGTCAGGGATGTGCTCCAGTTTAAAGGTCTCTATAGAGTATGATAAACAACATCAGCAGCCCCTCATTCAAGATAAACCATGGACTCTAAATCACCACACAAACGCAAAGAGCCAATGTCCCATACAGAGAGCTTCTTTCCTAAAAAGAGACTTGAAACATGAATCGCTGCCCTTCCAAAAATGTTTCAGGTAATGACAGTTTAAGCCAAAATACTATAGTAACCCCAACAAAAGCACAGTGCCTTGGTATTAGCTTGCAGAACATGAACAAAAACACACGTTCAAGATTCTGTTGCAAATGACCATATTCACGCACTCTAAAGTACGAAAAAAACACCACGGTACTACTGTAATACATATACAAAATATGCAGGATTGTTATGGCAGATATAAAAGCAGTATAGTACCACATATATGGAGTTAGGGGGTGTGCCCGAAGCATGAATCCTTATAAGGGAAAACAAATAACGATTCCTAACACCATGTCTACACCGGACACGAGCCGTGCGACACAATACTATAGAACCACTGATCTATAATAGAAATTCATTATATATTGATCAGTGTATAGAACTCATTATAATCAGTGACGTCCAGTGTAGACAGACTTTAGCTGATGTGGCACGACACGACAGATCGCGTCCGGTGTAGACACGGTGTAACGGTTGTCTGTTACATTACAGTACATAAAATGTCACTTATCACATAAACAGAGTAAGGAGAGATGACTGAGGCGATGGCGAATGATTTGCCGATCCTCATACCACTGACAAACATATGAATTGATGAATGAATCAATCAATCAATGAATGATGCATTTATATAGCTGACAAACATATAATCTTGTAAAATGTGTGGTAAGTACTGCCGCTTCCTAGTAGAAACAGAGTACGTGCGATCGCAAATTGTGAAAGTGAAACTAAAAAGTGATGCCAGTTTCAATGCCAGGTATAATAGCAGCTCCCTGATGCCCCGAAATCTACATGTAGTATAATTACCCAATGATATAATTGCGAGGAAAAATATTGAAATATATATTTTCCTCCCATCTTGTATATTTCCCTTTAGGGGTTCCACCTACATTTAATTTTCTTTCCGAACACGGTATTGGGATGCCACGGATTGCGGGGGTATGGAGGGGGGGATCACGATGCCGGTGTTGTGCCAAATTCTGCACCCCTGCCAGATTATGCACCCCCTCGTTGAAGTCGCTACCTGATTGCCTAATCCCAATCCCACCCCCACACCTACTCCTAAACCTACCAATACTAGGGGGTGCATAATCTGGCAGGGTGCAAATTTAGGCACTACACCGGCTCACCATCGTGATGTCTATCAGCCATCGGTTGCGTCTATTGGCCCAACCCTAATGGCACTTTTTTGTTAGTGCGGCAGTGGTTCTCAATCTTTTGGACTCCAAGGTCCCCCACTGTCCACAACAAAATCCCACAATTTTCCAGTTGTTCATGATCTACTGCATAAGAATTAAGGATAAGCATTAAAAAAAATATTTTAATGACAATTTCTAAAAATATTTTAGAGCTTATATATATATATATAATTTTTTTTCTTTTTCTTTTTGACATTCAAAACCCTTTTCTTCGAAAAAATGTATAAATAAATAAATAGTTGCAATGGTTAATTACCAAAAAATGTGTGTGTGTAATATATATATATATACACGTGTGTGTGTGTGTGTGTATCAAGTAGTTTTTTTAAAGTCATCTTGAGGGACCCTTGCAAGTTTGCTGAGCCCCCCTAGTGGGTCCCGGTCCTATCCATCACTGGTATTAGCCACCGCTGTCACCAAAAATAAATTCATTATAATGAGGCCTCTGAAAGCTATTTTTGCATTATTTAAGAGAGTGTTGCAACGGTAAACAGTAACTGCAGTAATTACATTACTTAAGCCTATTGCTACCATGGTAATGCTTTGTAAGAGTGCTGCTGGTTATAATCTAAGGTTATCAGGAAGTGCTGGACTGTCTTTCTATTGTTAGACTTGGATATAGGAATTGCAGAGTTTAGTTTGGGATTTAAGGCTTACAGTGATCAAGCACGAGGCATGCTTTGACATTTCCTCTAGCCTCGACTGCTCGGATTCAGGATCAGCCCTGCACTTCCAGACCGGATAATGAGATGGAATAGAGTCTGCATTTAAACGCCTCTCAGTAAGTGCAGAAGTGTGAAACAGAGATACAGCGACCTTTCATGAAGCGCCAGCAGCACACCGCAGAAGTGAAGTCCTTACCGATCTGACCGTCTCCGCCGTCATGCCTCCGGTTCGCTCGGGCTGAAGATCGCCACGGTCCTCCTCGCGCTGAGAGAGCACGCACGCCTGTGCTGTGATTGGACAGCGTCTGTTGTGACGTCCTCGGTCACGTGACAGTGGCCAGCCGCGACCTTCAGACCGCGCTCCCTCTCTAACAACACATCCACATGTTACTGGGCCTTTTGAAAAACGTGAGCAGTCGAACTCAATAAACAGCTAAATAATAATATTATTATACGGTCAAAAATGCAAAATATTAAAAAATACGTTCACGTGAAACGAGGAACGTATGCCTTTAATTAAAGGGACAGTACACATTTAAAGGGAGGCAAGACAGATAATTAAATAAATAAATAAACAAGCAAGCAAACAAATTAATAATAAAAAAAACCCTACATGAATAATATAAACGTAAACTAAAAAAAAATAAAATGAAGTGAAATTTGAATAGATTCAAGGCTCGACAACTTTTTTTTTTTTTTTTTTTAACTTTGGTGTTACCAAAGCCTCTTTAGGGTATTCTATAGTCTTAGGCAGAGGCGGACAGTAACTAAGTACATTTACTTGAGTATTGTACTTAAGTACACTTTTTGAGTATCTGTACTTTACTTGAGTATTATTTTTTCTGGGAACTTATGACTTTAACTTCACTACATTTGAAAGACAGATATTGTACTTTTCACTCCACTACATTTCTATCAAGATCCTCGAAGTAGAAAGTCGTTACTATGTAGCAGCTTTGAAAGTCAGTGGGTGATTTGTTTCTTCTCTAAAACGTGACTTTCTTTTTTTTCAGACAGTTTTTCAGTAATCACTCTTGTAAGGCTACACTCTTAAAACTAAAGGTGCTTCACGATGCCATAGAAGAACCTTTTTGTCTAAATGGTTCCATAAAGAACCTTCAACATCTGAAGAACCTTTCTGTTTCACAAAAGCTTCTTTGTGACGAAAGAAGGCTCTTCAGATTATAAAAAGTTAAGAAAGAGGTGGTTCTTTAAAGAAGCTTTGACTGAATGGTTCTTTGTGGAACCAGAAATGGTTCTTCTATGGCATCGCTTGAAGAACCTTTTGAAGCACCTTTATTTTTAAGAGTATACCTGAAGAGATTTCCCAGCATTTTTTGAACACTGACCAGTTGCAAATGCAACAATTCAATAATAAGAAGTTAATATTGTGGTATATATTAGACACAATATTGTCTGATTTTGCTAAATTGTGTAAGTGAAAATATTACCTATAAAGCCACAGAAGAACTGTTGTGCGTCTCCTAATAAAAGCAGCACTGCGCAGACCATTCTGTGTGTGACATTAAAGTACAGCGAGAGCGATTAGACAGCATTTAAAATGTTTGTTTTGATGTCAAATAAGTCTTGCTGTTTTGCTTTTTTGTTAAAGCAGTGCTGCTGTTGTAAAGTTATACAGCTACAGTTGTGTTGCTGGGTTTTAAAGCAGGTTTGATTTTTTTATCTTCCTTATCAGTCTGTATTTACAGGATTTCACTGTCCTGTATTCAGCAGGTGTAATGTATTGTAAGTTGCTTCAGAAGTATTGTAAGTACTACTACGTGCAACAATAAAACAGTGCTTTGACATAAGAAAGGAAATGTACTTTTGGTACTTAAGTACTTTTAAAAGCAAGTACTTCTGTACTTTTACTTTAGTAAAAATCTGTCTTTACAACTTTTACTTGTAATGGAGTAATATTTGACCAGCGGTATCTGTACTTTCACTCAGGTAATGGAGTTGAGTACTTAGTTGTTACTCCCTCCAGTGTTTCAGAATAGCTGGACTGTCACAAGTGTGCAAAATGGCAACACGTCTATTGATTAAAAGTACTAAGCACTGTAAGCCGTCCCCATCTGAAACAATCAAAAATGTGTTTTAATTTAAATGTATTAAATAGTTTTTCCTTTATTTATTTATTATTGTAATTATTATTTAATTTCTCAATTGTGTGTCCCCCGCACACGTTCAAGGAGATTTTTCTTCTAAGATACTGATGCATATCATACGTCTATATAATTACATTTTTCTAAAGATATAACAGATGCACTTTCCTCTTTGAAATTCAAGATTTGAAACTCGATCTTAGCAAAAACAGTGAAAATATACCCACTAACCAACAAGTCTCGGCCTACAGTCCCCTGCAGATGCCTGTCTCAAAGGGGGAGCGGATAGATAAACACAGTTCCTTACCAATGCTCAGGTCAGATGCTCTCGAAACCTCAAGTTTGACTGTAAATATTTGGTGTATTATTTATTTATTTTTTGTTACACTTTTTAAATATTTATATAAAATATTATTATTGCTATTTAAGTACATACTTGTTATTATTATTATTATTATTATTATAATAAACTACAGATTATACTCTAATATGAATTTAATTCTAAATCAAGAGTGTGATTAAAGTCTCCCGGAAGTGGAAAGACTTTCGCTCGCGCTGCAGCGTCGTGTTTCCTGTTTACGGGCGGGAAGAGTGAACCTGTGCCTCAGCCTGTCGTGCATTACAGCTCATTTCCATCGCCTCTGGATCATTTGAGCGCTTTTAACCGCTTTTATTAACTCTCCTCAGCCGCCGCGAGTCTCTTGCGGAAGTGTGAAGCTCTGATGGAGGAGCCTGCAGCTGAGGGCCCCGCGGCGCGGGTGACGGAGATCCGCTGCCCCGCCGGAGCGCGTCCTCTGCGGCTGCTCGAGTGGAAGGTGAAGCCCGGAGCTCTGCTGAACGTGGACTCCGTTATCGCGGTGTGTGCGCCGGTCCCCGCAGAGGGCGAGTGCAGGGCGGCCGAGAGGAAGCTGAAGTCGGACCGCGCCGGAGTTGTGCGGGAACTGTGCGGTCAACTCGGACAGGTCATCGCGCCCGGGTAAGACGCGCTGTCGCGGCTGTATTCACCGGCGGTTTACGCGTTTATTTGCTGCCTCTGCTTGTTAGCTAAGCTAAGCTAAGTTGCACGCGACTGCAGCAGCTCAACTTCCACGCTGCCCAGGAACGTTATAAAAACAATGTTGTAATGTCGCCCATAAAGAGTTCATATTAACAGACGGGTATCACTTAAATATGTATCTTGAGAGATAAGTTCTGATAGAAAGCCCTAAGCACTGTAAACAACAAAACAACAGTTGGGGGAGCGGCCCGCCCTTTTCAGCCAATCAGAAACGCTCTCTGCGTGTCAATCAATTTATGCCGTGTGCTTTGCTGCCTTCGGATTGGCTGTCACGTATGTAGAGGGCGGGGCATTGGAGAGAGGGTGTGTTGATGAGCGCGTGGAGGAGAAGTCTATGGTAAAATCGTTACAGCTGTTTTTCCTAATGATACTAGCCTACCCTAATGTTTAGATGTCCACCAGCAAGCTTGTTTGAAGCTGTGGGATTAAAGGCCTCCGATATTGAAATGAGAGTTTTGTGAATATTAGTCCATGTCTATTAAAAGTCGTCATTCACAGGGATTACAGTTCCGTCAGTTCATAAAGACAGTCACTTGCTTCATTCCTGAATGATTCAGCCGTTCGAACGGATCTAGTGAGAGAATGATTCAGCCGTTCGAACGGATCTAGTGAGAGAATGATTCAGCCGTTCGAACGGATCTAGTGAGAGAATGATTCAGCCGTTCGAACGGATCTAGTGAGAGAATGATTCAGCCGTTCGAACGGATCTAGTGAGAGAATGATTCAGCCGTTCGAACGGATCTAGTGAGAGAATGATTCAGCCGTTCGAACGGATCTAGTGAGAGAATGATTCAGCCGTTCGAACGGATCTAGTGAGAGAATGATTCAGCCGTTCGAACGGATCTAGTGAGAGAATGATTCAGCCGTTCGAACGGATCTAGTGAGAGAATGATTCAGCCGTTCGAACGGATCTAGTGAGAGAATGATTCAGCCGTTCGAACGGATCTAGTGAGAGAATGATTCAGCCGTTCGAACGGATCTAGTGAGAGAATGATTCAGCCGTTCGAACGGATCTAGTGAGAGAATGATTCAGCCGTTCGAACGGATCTAGTGAGAGAATGATTCAGCCGTTCGAACGGATCTAGTGAGAGAATGATTCAGCCGTTCGAACGGATCTAGTGAGAGAATGATTCAGCCGTTCGAACGGATCTAGTGAGAGAATGATTCAGCCGTTCGAACGGATCTAGTGAGAGAATGATTCAGCCGTTCGAACGGATCTAGTGAGAGAATGATTCAGCCGTTCGAACGGATCTAGTGAGAGAATGATTCAGCCGTTCGAACGGATCTAGTGAGAGAATGATTCAGCCGTTCGAACGGATCTAGTGAGAGAATGATTCAGCCGTTCGAACGGATCTAGTGAGAGAATGATTCAGCCGTTCGAACGGATCTAGTGAGAGAATGATTCAGCCGTTCGAACGGATCTAGTGAGAGAATGATTCAGCCGTTCGAACGGATCTAGTGAGAGAATGATTCAGCCGTTCGAACGGATCTAGTGAGAGAATGATTCAGCCGTTCGAACGGATCTAGTGAGAGAATGATTCAGCCGTTCGAACGGATCTAGTGAGAGAATGATTCAGCCGTTCGAACGGATCTAGTGAGAGAATGATTCAGCCGTTCGAACGGATCTAGTGAGAGAATGATTCAGCCGTTCGAACGGATCTAGTGAGAGAATGATTCAGCCGTTCGAACGGATCTAGTGAGAGAATGATTCAGCCGTTCGAACGGATCTAGTGAGAGAATGATTCAGCCGTTCGAACGGATCTAGTGAGAGAATGATTCAGCCGTTCGAACGGATCTAGTGAGAGAATGATTCAGCCGTTCGAACGGATCTAGTGAGAGAATGATTCAGCCGTTCGAACGGATCTAGTGAGAGAATGATTCAGCCGTTCGAACGGATCTAGTGAGAGAATGATTCAGCCGTTCGAACGGATCTAGTGAGAGAATGATTCAGCCGTTCGAACGGATCTAGTGAGAGAATGATTCAGCCGTTCGAACGGATCTAGTGAGAGAATGATTCAGCCGTTCGAACGGATCTAGTGAGAGAATGATTCAGCCGTTCGAACGGATCTAGTGAGAGAATGATTCAGCCGTTCGAACGGATCTAGTGAGAGAATGATTCAGCCGTTCGAACGGATCTAGTGAGAGAATGATTCAGCCGTTCGAACGGATCTAGTGAGAGAATGATTCAGCCGTTCGAACGGATCTAGTGAGAGAATGATTCAGCCGTTCGAACGGATCTAGTGAGAGAATGATTCAGCCGTTCGAACGGATCTAGTGAGAGAATGATTCAGCCGTTCGAACGGATCTAGTGAGAGAATGATTCAGCCGTTCGAACGGATCTAGTGAGAGAATGATTCAGCCGTTCGAACGGATCTAGTGAGAGAATGATTCAGCCGTTCGAACGGATCTAGTGAGAGAATGATTCAGCCGTTCGAACGGATCTAGTGAGAGAATGATTCAGCCGTTCGAACGGATCTAGTGAGAGAATGATTCAGCCGTTCGAACGGATCTAGTGAGAGAATGATTCAGCCGTTCGAACGGATCTAGTGAGAGAATGATTCAGCCGTTCGAACGGATCTAGTGAGAGAATGATTCAGCCGTTCGAACGGATCTAGTGAGAGAATGATTCAGCCGTTCGAACGGATCTAGTGAGAGAATGATTCAGCCGTTCGAACGGATCTAGTGAGAGAATGATTCAGCCGTTCGAACGGATCTAGTGAGAGAATGATTCAGCCGTTCGAACGGATCTAGTGAGAGAATGATTCAGCCGTTCGAACGGATCTAGTGAGAGAATGATTCAGCCGTTCGAACGGATCTAGTGAGAGAATGATTCAGCCGTTCGAACGGATCTAGTGAGAGAATGATTCAGCCGTTCGAACGGATCTAGTGAGAGAATGATTCAGCCGTTCGAACGGATCTAGTGAGAGAATGATTCAGCCGTTCGAACGGATCTAGTGAGAGAATGATTCAGCCGTTCGAACGGATCTAGTGAGAGAATGATTCAGCCGTTCGAACGGATCTAGTGAGAGAATGATTCAGCCGTTCGAACGGATCTAGTGAGAGAATGATTCAGCCGTTCGAACGGATCTAGTGAGAGAATGATTCAGCCGTTCGAACGGATCTAGTGAGAGAATGATTCAGCCGTTCGAACGGATCTAGTGAGAGAATGATTCAGCCGTTCGAACGGATCTAGTGAGAGAATGATTCAGCCGTTCGAACGGATCTAGTGAGTGAATGATTCAGCCGTTCGAACGAATCAATTGAATGAATGATTCAGCCGTACTAACGAATCTAGTGAGTGAATGATTCAGTGATAAACTCAGTGACTTGCCGGCACCTGCTGGCGGATGTAGTTTCATTCTTAGCGTATAATTTCAGTTATTTGAATCATATTTCTGTATTCAAATTGTGTATTTAAAACATAAATCTCCACATGAATGTATGTTTTTAATTGCACTCATGCCACCTCTGAGCCTCATTGAACGTCTGAAAATGTACCTACAAACCACTTTTGTGTTCTTCTGTGCCACCTCTGTAGTACACATTCATTTATTAATACTTATTTCATATGATTGGTAACTTATTCGTCTTATTCTGCTTATTATATTGTTTTAAATAGAAATTTGAAAAAGCTTATAAACATACATTTTGTGAAAATTATGCCATTGCAAAGGTTATTAACCTCAAGGTCAAAATTAACCCCTGCAATATAAGAATAAGTAGAAAAAGACACATAAGTTACCAATCATATGAAATAAGTATTAATAAATGAATGTGTACTACAGAGGTGGCACAGAAGAACACAAAAGTGGTTTGTAGGTACATTTTCAGACGTTCAATGAGGCTCATTTAATTGCACTCCTTAATGAGTGCAATTAAAACATACATTCATGTGGAGATTTATGTTTTAACTGAAAATGTACCTACAAACCACTTTTGTGTTCTTCTGTGCCACCTCTGTAGTACACATTCATTTATTAATACTTATTTCATATGATTGGTAACTTATTCGTCTTATTCTGCTTATTATATTGTTTTAAATAGAAATTTGAAAAAGCTTATAAACATACATTTTGTGAAAATTATGCCATTGCAAAGGTTATTAACCTCAAGGTCAAAATTAACCCCTGCAATATAAGAATAAGTAGAAAAAGACACATAAGTTACCAATCATATGAAATAAGTATTAATAAATGAATGTGTACTACAGAGGTGGCACAGAAGAACACAAAAGTGGTTTGTAGGTACATTTTCAGACGTTCAATGAGGCTCATTTAATTGCACTCCTTAATGAGTGCAATTAAAACATACATTCATGTGGAGATTTATGTTTTAAATACACAATTTTGAATACAGAAATATGATTCAAATAACTGAAATTATACGCTAAAAATGAACCTACACCCGCCAGCAGGTGCCGGCAAGTCACTGAGTTTATCACTGAATCATTCATTAACTGATTCGTTCGAACGGCTGAATCATTCACTCACTAGATTCGTTCGAACGGCTGAATCATTCACTCACTAGATTCGTTCGAACGGCTGAATCATTCACTCACTAGATTCGTTCGAACGGCTGAATCATTCACTCACTAGATTCGTTCGAACGGCTGAATCATTCACTCACTAGATCCTTAAGTCAAAATACATCTACTTGAGATGCAAATTTAATACATGAAGTCTTGTTTTCTTGTTTTCTAAACAATGTTTAAAAAAAATTTAATGCTTGATAACAAATATGTCAGTGGGGCATGAAAACCTTTCCCTTTTTCCCTTTGTGATTTAAGATGCGTTCTTGTTTTAATCATGAACTCACTTCATTTGGAAAATTTCTCATAAAAAAGACTTCTTATTATATAATTTTGCTACTCAAGCAAATGTATCTTGATTTAAGAATCTTCACACATTTGCACATGAAAATCAGACAAAAACACAGAAGAAGAACATAATGTTTTTGCAGTGTGATTATTAGAAGGTACAGTAAAAGTTATTTCCATCTTCTAGTAGTTGGAAACAGAGCTATTCAAGCCTTAAGCTTTTTTTATTTTTAAATTATTTAATAAATAATGGAGATTTGTTGGAAGTTGTATTTTTTCAAATTTTGAAGAATCTCGCTAATACATTTGCAATTAGAGAACATATTGGCATATTGTTTTACATTCAATTATGTCCTTAACTTTGATTGGTTTAAAAAGTCTTGAATTTACCTTCATAAAACCTGCAGAAACCCTGAATGAGAAATATGCATCAAAAACAAGCTATTTTAACTAACACAAACAGCAAGATATAACTACTATTAAAAAAAACTAAAAACTCAAAGAAGACAGAAGAATCTTACACAATGGGGTTAATTATAAAAATACACCTCCAGCAGATTACACAGCTTAAAGGATTAGTTCACCCAAAAATGAAAATTAGCCCATATATTATTAGCTGTTTAATGGCACTCAGCGGGTGTTGCATGTATCAGTCCAAAAGAAGTGAAATAAAAAGCGCCCATCCATAAAAAAAGTGTCTCACACGACTCCAGGGGGTGAACAAAGGCCTTCTGTAGCGAATCGATGCGTTTTTGTAAGAAAAATATCCAAGCACTGCAACACCCACTGACTGCAATGATAGAGCTTGAAAGATCAAAGACCATTTTTAATATAACTCCGACTGGATTCGTCTGAAAGAAGAAAGTCATATACACCTAGGATGACTTGAGGGTGAGTAATTTATGGCCTAATTTTCATTTTTGGGTGAACTAACACTTTAAGGGCTTTTGTTATGCATAAGTTTTAAGGATGTGAAGATCTCTAATTCCTTCTGGAAATGTGAGTGGATAGGAAGGTTGTTAAAACATCCACATTTACATATAAAATAATTTGCCAAAACCGTAATTATTAATCAAAAATTGATTCAGAGAGATGTCATGAGAATGTCCCTTCTCCAATACAGCCTATGACTGACTAGCAATTAGCAAATTATGGGTGTAATGTAAGGCCCAGTTCACACGGAGACGCGTTTAGCTGTATTCGCATACATTTTGAATCGTATAGGCATTTCGTCCACACGGATCCGGCGTTTTGAGAGAGTGAAACCGATATTTTTTGAAACCGGGTCCCAGAGTGGATAAATCTGAAAACACCACCCTTGCGTTTTCATGTGGTCAGCGAATCCGTATATTTTCTGAAACGAGGACGTCATCAGCCCACGTCTCGCTTGTAGGTACATTTTCAGACGTTCAATGAGGCTCATTTAATTGCACTCCTTAATGAGTGCAATTAAAACATACATTCATGTGGAGATTTATGTTTTAAATACACAATTTTGAATACAGAAATATGATTCAAATAACTGAAATTATACGCTAAAAATGAAACTACATCCGCCAGCAGGTGCCGGCAAGTCACTGAGTTTATCACTGAATCATTCATTAACTGATTCGTTCGAACGGCTGAATCATTCATTAACTGATTCGTTCGAACGGCTGAATCATTCAGGAATGAAGCAAGTGACTGTCTTTATGAACTGACGGAAATCCGTCGTAGCGACGGAACTGTAATCCCTGCATTCACCTTTCCAAAATTAAAAAAGGTCTTAAATCTTAAATTCATAGTCGTAGCATTAAATGTTGCATGCTGTAAAAATCTGTTTAAAAAAGGCTGTAAAAGATAAATGTTTAAAAAAAAAACAAAAAAAAAAACTCAAACATCCTTAAGTCAAAATACATCTACTTGAGATGCAAATTTAATACATGAAGTCTTGTTTTCTAAGAAATTAAACAATGTTTAAAAAAAATTTAATGCTTGATAACAAATATGTCAGTGGGGCATGAAAACCTTTCCCTTTGAATTAAGTTGATTTAAGATGCGTTCTTGTTTTAATCATGAACTCACTTCATTTGGAAAATTTCTCATAAAAAAGACTTCTTATTATATAATTTTGCTACTCAAGCAAATGTATCTTGATTTAAGAATCTTCACACATTTGCACATGAAAATCAGACAAAAACACAGAAGAAGAACATAATGTTTTTGCAGTGTGATTATTAGAAGGTACAGTAAAAGTTATTTCCATCTTCTAGTAGTTGGAAACAGAGCTATTCAAGCCTTAAGCTTTTTTTATTTTTAAATTATTTAATAAATAATGGAGATTTGTTGGAAGTTGTATTTTTTCAAATTTTGAAGAATCTCGCTAATACATTTGCAATTAGAGAACATATTGGCATATTGTTTTACATTCAATTATGTCCTTAACTTTGATTGGTTTAAAAAGTCTTGAATTTACCTTCATAAAACCTGCAGAAACCCTGAATGAGAAATATGCATCAAAAACAAGCTATTTTAACTAACACAAACAGCAAGATATAACTACTATTAAAAAAAACTAAAAACTCAAAGAAGACAGAAGAATCTTACACAATGGGGTTAATTATAAAAATACACCTCCAGCAGATTACACAGCTTAAAGGATTAGTTCACCCAAAAATGAAAATTAGCCCATATATTATTAGCTGTTTAATGGCACTCAGCGGGTGTTGCATGTATCAGTCCAAAAGAAGTGAAATAAAAAGCGCCCATCCATAAAAAAAGTGTCTCACACGACTCCAGGGGGTGAACAAAGGCCTTCTGTAGCGAATCGATGCGTTTTTGTAAGAAAAATATCCAAGCACTGCAACACCCACTGACTGCAATGATAGAGCTTGAAAGATCAAAGACCATTTTTAATATAACTCCGACTGGATTCGTCTGAAAGAAGAAAGTCATATACACCTAGGATGACTTGAGGGTGAGTAATTTATGGCCTAATTTTCATTTTTGGGTGAACTAACACTTTAAGGGCTTTTGTTATGCATAAGTTTTAAGGATGTGAAGATCTCTAATTCCTTCTGGAAATGTGAGTGGATAGGAAGGTTGTTAAAACATCCACATTTACATATAAAATAATTTGCCAAAACCGTAATTATTAATCAAAAATTGATTCAGAGAGATGTCATGAGAATGTCCCTTCTCCAATACAGCCTATGACTGACTAGCAATTAGCAAATTATGGGTGTAATGTAAGGCCCAGTTCACACGGAGACGCGTTTAGCTGTATTCGCATACATTTTGAATCGTATAGGCATTTCGTCCACACGGATCCGGCGTTTTGAGAGAGTGAAACCGATATTTTTTGAAACCGGGTCCCAGAGTGGATAAATCTGAAAACACCACCCTTGCGTTTTCATGTGGTCAGCGAATCCGTATATTTTCTGAAACGAGGACGTCATCAGCCCACGTCTCGCCCCTAGTCAGACACCGCTACGTCACGTAACAGCAAAACACGAACAAACACTGAACCATTGTCTTTTTATTAACTAACATTAACACAGATTAATAAATGTATTGTTCCATGTTCGTTTGTATACCGCGCGCAAGGTTTATGCGCATAGTCCAAGTCTTCTTCTCCGTTTTTAGTGTATCTCTGTGGCAGAATTACAGCGCCACATACTGCTCTGGCTGACATCGTTTTGTGTCGGTTTTGTGGTTTCGTGTGGACGCAGATATTTCTTGAGATGAGGAGGAAAAAAAAGATCGGATAGGGAAAGCTCTGGCTTCGTGTGGACGTAGCCTTAATCATGCCTATTGAGTATTTAAAAAATAAAATAAAATCGTATGAGCCTTTTGATATGCCTGAACCTGTGTTACATTAGGAAATATGTCAACAGAGGAAAGAAAACTGTGCCAGTCGGCTCATTTAATGTAATTTACTGTCATTCATGCTTGCTTTTTTGCAGTCTTTAACAGTAGAGGGTGCTGTGTATGTATTAGAAATTGCTCAGTTTTTTGTTAGTCAACTGAAAATGAGCTTTTTAATAAAAAACAGTTCTCTTTGCACTTATACTGGAGTTTGGAGAGATGCTTTGCATACATTTTCCCAGTTCCCTGAGTGAAATATCATTATAATGCAGCTTATAGATTACCTTTCCCTATAATTGAGGTTTTTAGCCTGTTAACAAGCATAGTGTATGTATATGAAGTGCATTTGTTTATTGCTGTATTTATTGCTACATGTTTTTTGTCTTTTTAACAGGAGTGTGATCGCAAAAGTGGAAGAATGCAGTCATCCCATTGTAATGAAGGGCTTGTGTGCCGAATGCGGTCAGGACTTAACTCAGTGAGTCTATATCCACTTTACGTTTGTCTCACTTTACAGTCTCCAGTTCAGAATCGTTTCTCTCCTCTTACCTAGAAAAGTGAAATGACGTCTGTCAACTAAAATTAACACAGATTAATAAATGTATTGTTCCATGTTCGTTTGTATACCGCGCGCAAGGTTTATGCGCATAGTCCAAGTCTTCTTCTCCGTTTTTAGTGTATCTCTGTGGCAGAATTACAGCGCCACATACTGCTCTGGCTGACATCGTTTTGTGTCGGTTTTGTGGTTTCGTGTGGACGCAGATATTTCTTGAGATGAGGAGGAAAAAAAAGATCGGATAGGGAAAGCTCTGGCTTCGTGTGGACGTAGCCTTAATCATGCCTATTGAGTATTTAAAAAATAAAATAAAATCGTATGAGCCTTTTGATATGCCTGAACCTGTGTTACATTAGGAAATATGTCAACAGAGGAAAGAAAACTGTGCCAGTCGGCTCATTTAATGTCATTTACTGTCATTCATGCTTGCTTTTTTGCAGTCTTTAACAGTAGAGGGTGCTGTGTATGTATTAGAAATTGCTCAGTTTTTTGTTAGTCAACTGAAAATGAGCTTTTTAATAAAAAACAACAGTTTACACTTCTCTTTGCACTTATACTGGAGTTTGGAGAGATGCTTTGCATACATTTTCCCAGTTCCCTGAGTGAAATATAATTATAATGCAGCTTATAGATTACCTTTCCCTATAATTGAGGTTTTTAGCCTGTTAACAAGCATAGTGTATGTATATGAAGTGCATTTGTTTATTGCTGTATTTATTGCTATATGTTTTTTGTCTTTTTAACAGGAGTGTGATTGCAAAAGTGGAAGAATGCAGTCATCCCATTGTAATGAAGGGCTTGTGTGCCGAATGCGGCCAGGACTTAACTCAGTGAGTCTATATCCACTTTACGTTTGTCTCACTTTACAGTCTCCAGTTCAGAATCGTTTCTCTCCTCTTACCTAGAAAAGTGAAATGACGTCTGTCAGGAGCCATTCAGGAAAAGCTATTGTTGTGTCGGCTCTTAGAGTTATTTCTGTTAGTGGCTATATGGTGCTGAAGGTGCTCTTACGTTTCAGACTACAGAGCAAGAATGGAAGGCAGCAGGCGCCCATCTCTACGGCGACCGTTTCCATGGTTCACAGTGTTCCCGAGCTGATGGTCAGCTCAGAGGTGAGTGCCTAGCGTTTGCCACTTCTGAGGATGGAGATTCTTAATGTATTCCAATCGGAATCGAACAACAAACTGGTGTGATGTCATTTCAAACAAAATCATAAATCTCAGTTTGGGGGGTTTAGGAGTTCGAAACTTTCTCTAAATGTTTGCTCTGATATAGGCTCACTGACTCCGGTTCATTTCTTCTATTCAGTCTATCAGAGTCAGACACGAGTAAAGACATGAACACACTGGAGAGCTGCTTTATTGTAGAAACTAAAGAAGTACCGTATTGGCCCGAATATAAGACGACTTTTGGAAAAAGGCTTTTTAAAAAAACAAATCTTGTTTTTTCTCAGTAAAACACATTTTGTCTTCAGTTATTTTCATATTGCATATTTTTCCTATTTTAATTTTTGTTTTGAAAGTATGGTAAAAACTGGTAAAATGTACCAACAATCACATTAAAAAAATATACACTTTTTGATATACCATAAAAAACTAAAAAACAGGTCGCCCATCTGAATTAGGACATTTAGGCTATCCATCTAATAGTAGCCTACCAAAATCGTAATAACAGTAGAAGTTAAATCTTACTGTAGTCTTCAAATCTGGGTACTGTCTTACGTTTTAAAGTCACAAAGAGAGTTTGGTCCCATCAGGCTAACGTGACAGTCACGACTCGTGCAGCTGTAAGGTTTTCTGCTTCTTTTGTTTTTACTCGCAATCTTTACAACACGCATTGCATTACGTATTTCATGGCCCACTCGTTTTATGCATATTTGGCGCCACCTATTGTTGTGGGTGTATTATTGACAAGTTAAAGTCTAGACCCTGAATATAAGACGACCGCGTTTTTTCAGATGAATTTCCAAGAAAAAAAACATAGTCTTATATTCGGGTCAATACGGTAATAAAATTCTATACTAAATTAAAAAAAATAATGAAATGAAAAAAGTAATTTTTATTATTTATTAAAATAAGCACTTAAAAAAGCTAACATCTGATAAAAAGCCCAAAACTCTTACTTTCACTATAGACAGTCACGACTCGTGCAGCTGTAAGGTTTTCTGCTTCTTTTGTTTTTACTCGCAATCTTTACAACACGCATTGCATTACGTATTTCATGGCCCACTCGTTTTATGCATATTTGGCGCCACCTATTGTTGTGGGTGTATTATTGACATGTCAAAGTCTAGACCCTGAATATAAGACGACCGCGTTTTTTCAGATGCATTTCCAAGAAAAAAACATCGTCTTATATTCGGGTCAATACGGTAATTCCAATCGAACGCGAAACTGACACAGTTTTTTCATATTTAATAATGTAAATCTGCTTGCTTTAAAGGTGACAATCATTAAAAACGGACTTTTTCCGTGTTTAAGTGCTATAATCGGGTCCAACCCAGAAAACGTGAAAAAGAACAACCCAGCACTTTTTTTTTTGGTAAGCCTTTCTCTGCAAGCTTGTGAAACGATGAGCCGTTTGGATTTCTCTCCCACTGTGACGTAGAAAGGGGATCTTATGATATTATCGCATGTTTCCACCCACGGCGCCGCCATTGTGTTTTCGCAAGCGACAGTGGTGCACCAGTTTGAAAGTTTGAGCAAAGCATGCTATCAGTTCTGTCTTTGGCTGCACTGATGAGCTCAGAACACTGTTTAGAGTCCAGAGAGTAGTGGATTCATTGATTTATTTACTGTATATTACGCTGCTGCCACAAAGATCCAATATATACATGCGATTTCTTTCTCGGCTGTTTTCCTTCACAGACATAACCGACTGTTTTTGTAACTCATGTGTGTGTTTTTTAACATAAACGTGTGTGTATTTGACAGTTTAATCGCAATAAGACAGAAAGAGAGCTTAGTTTAGTACTCGCATGCCGTGTGACAGCCGCTTTCTGTGCGTGTGCTTCGGATGTGTGCGCTAAGAAAACCTTATATCAGAAGTTTAAACTAATATGCTGATTGGATACTTTCTTATCAGGGGCCTTTAAAGGTAAAGTGTGTAATTCATGTTTTTGTGATGATTTGTGGGGTCAAATACATTTCAAAGCGGCTTTAATAAGCGGTTGTGTATAAAATGGTGTTTGTGTTTACCCTGCACAATCAGCGTCTGGTGTACAAACGCAGTGTTTTTTGTCTCTGTGTGTCTGTGAGCAGCAAGCGGAGCAGCTTGGCCGAGAGGACCAGCAAAGGCTTCACAGGAACAGGAAGTTAGTGCTGATGGTGGATCTGGACCAAACGCTGATCCACACCACTGAACAGCACTGCCAGCGCATGTCCAACAAGGTAACAGTTAAAAACATTGCACTACACTACCATGCAGAAGTTTGGGGTCGGTAAGATTGAACAAAGCTGCATTTATTAGATCAAAAATACAGTAAAAATAGTAATATTGTAAAATATTATTTATATTTAAAATAACAGTTTTATAATTAAAGAAATCTTAAAATGTAATTTATTCCTGTGATGTAAAGCTGAATTTTCTGCTGAGTCTTCAGTGCCACATGGTCCAGAAATCATTCTAATATGATGATTTGCTGCTCAAAATGTCTAACTATTGTAATTGTTTTCGAGTTAAGAATTTATTTGAAATGGAAATCGTTTGTTACATAGCGAATGTTTTTATTGTCACTTTTGATAAATTTAATGCATCCTTGATGAATAAAAGTATTAATTTCTTCTCAGTTTTTTAAAGAATTCTTTAGAAGTTCAAAAGAACAGGATTTATTTGAAATAGAAAATCATTATAAAAACATTATAAATCTTTTAACTGTCACTTCTGAACAGCATCAGTTTCTTTAAAAAGTCTAAAACCCTAAACTGTAGTTAAAAATGCAGGAACAACTATACTCCATATTAATGGATATTGTATCATCTTCTAGAAGACATTATTTAATGCCCAGGGCAGAGAGAAACATCTATAAGGATTAATTTATACCTGCAGTAATTGGATATTTAAATCAAAACACTTAAGGTGGAATGATCTGATGTGTTTTTTTGGTTTTTAATGTTATGTATGTTTGAGGCCATTGGGTTGACAAAGTTATTGTATAGTTTGTTTGAGTGTTATTGAAGCAACATAGATTTTTCTTTGTTTCATTGGTTTCTTTTGTGCTCGTATGACATTAAGGCATTTGTTTAATCTGTCATTGGTGTGCTGTGTTATGGTGGCTTCAAAAGGTTTATCTACAGTACCTTCATTTTGTTTGAGTTTAGCAGTAACAAAAATAAGATGTAGACAGCCGTACGGTTTTCTTTGACGACTTAGTGATCTCATTTGCGTTTTTCTATGAACTCCAGTGATTGTGGGTGTAACTGGAAGCGTTGCTTTGAAGAGCCTAAATGCAGCCGAGCATTGATTGATTTCTATTTAAATGACTGCATCGTACTCTCTTTCTCAGCTATCATCCATTTTCGATTCATTCTTCTCGTAGGCGTTAACGCTTTCGTTCTGCCAGGCGTGCATTCACTCAGCTCGAGCAAAAAACAATCTCAGATCTTTATACCAAACAATTACTAGACCATTAACTGAGCTATCAAAGGCTCAAATGCTTTCCTCAAAGACTGCATTCAGTCTGCTATCAGAAATTGTGCTGCTTTTAAAGCATTTTCCAGAGCAGTTCTATTGAAATGAATGTTAGCTGGACTGGAATGTAATGCAGCAGTATAGAATATGTATATGCTTTTCAATCTAAAGCAGATGCACTGCTATTCAGATGTGTAGATTTTTTAATACTTTCTTTATAAAGGATGCATTTAATTGATCAAAAGTGACAGTGAAGACATATATTCATTTTCTCTAACTTCCTTGCAATGTTTTTTTCCAGGGAATCTTTCATTTCCAGCTGGGACGGGGGGAGCCTATGCTTCATACACGACTGCGGCCTCACTGCAAAGACTTTCTAGAAAAGATCGCCAAACTCTATGAGCTGCACGTCTTCACCTTTGGCAGCCGTTTATACGCTCACACCATTGCAGGTACATTGTTGTGATGTGACGCATTGAATGATTGAATGAAACATGAATGATACCTCAAACGCAGGACAGGTGCGATGATATTTTTCTAACCGATCAGAATTTTTGATTCTCACCCGGTGGATGATAAAACCCATCAAACAGTCCCATAACTGAGAGATTATATTGGCCTTTCACAGTGACACCAGGTGGCAGCATTTGTTCATATGTTTGAGCATTTGCTCAGTGTTTTGAGTTTGAAGATGAATGAATATATTTGGCATCTCGCACATTTGAATCTCTTAATATTTGGCCTCAGTGCTTCCCACAAACCCAAATGGTTGGCCACAATCAGCAGTAGAAAAGACACAAAGGAAGTAGCTCAACTTTTCTGAATTAAAGTCTTGATTTATTGTACTGTAGTGCAGGCAGGAGATTGAAAGCTTTGGTTCGTTTTATTTTTCCTGTTTTCCTTTTATTACAGCTGTAAGTAGTCTCAATGCAGTCCGAGCGAAACTACAGCATTTATAGCTCTGCTTCCAGCTGTAATTTAGACTTCATCTTTAAAAGAAATGACTGTCTCCTCTCTTTCTCTCACTCATACCAATTTATTTTTCTCTTTTAAAAAGGTTTTTTAGACCCTGAAAAGAAGCTCTTCTCTCATCGGATCATGTCTAGAGATGAATGCATTGACCCCTTCTCTAAGACAGGCAACCTGAGGTGAGGCATGTTTCACTCAGTTCTGTCGTCTACTTCTGGAGTAGTTTAGCCTTCTGCATCTTTCTTGATGCATTTTTAACTAGGGATGTGTATCACCAGCAAAGTCACGATACGATACGTTTCACGATAGATGCCACGATACGATACGTATCACGATACAGTCTGCACTGAATTTCACCTCAGCAGAATTTAGTAAAACAGCTGTTTATTAAACACTGCTTACTATAGGGCCATTGCTAACTATTGGCAGAGCAGGCAGCTGACCTCTGCATTATGAAGGGCCTCCATAACTGTACCACAGTACAATATAGGTAATGCCATATGTTTCATGTTTACATTGTGCACTCCCCACCAGGTACAATATTCTGATTGTTTGCATCTTGTTTTTAAGCCCATAAATAATAATGTACTCGTTCTAATATATTAAAATCATCTTAGCATTGCTGATAGGTTATCATTGCACAAATCAACACACTCTCTACGTTAAAAAAAAACATTAGAAGAGTTCTAAACATCGCAGGGATGCTTTGATCAAAAGTGACCGTAAAATTATTTTGAACTTGTAACGCGGTTTCCAAAAAAACATTAAGCAGCACAAGTGCTTTCAAAATTGATAACGGTAAGAACCCTTATTATTAATTGTGCACCAATCATGAATGATTTCTGAAGGATCATGTGACACTGAAGACTGGAGTAATGATGCTGAAAATGCAGCTTTGATCAAAGGAATAAACTACTTTTTAATATATATTAAAATAGAACATTTTATATAGTAAAATATAATTATTTTACTGTAGGTTTGATCAAATAAATGCAGCCTTGCTGAAAATAAGAGACGTCTTTCAAAAACATGAAAAGATTGTGCTGACCCTGAACGTCTGAATGGTGTGTGTGATTTCCACATTGTCTGACATTTTCATAACAGGAAATAATTTCCTTGTTTAGAGTATAATTAGAGAATTGTTCTTTTTTTTCTTTCCTTATTTTTGTACTTATTCTGAATTAATTTTTAAAGGTTAAAAGATAAAAGTCAAGCATCTAAAGTGTTTTTCTTGTTAAGTGTAAAGCTTATTCAACCTCGTGTGACAATGCAGAGCGTTTTTCTTGACTCCAGCAGTGTGCACGAGTGCTTGTGCACAGAAGAGACGTGTATTTCTGAAGGGCTTCAGAGAACAGCTCTGATTCAACTTAAGACTAAACGTGCTTTCAAGTGCAGATATAAGGTGCCGTTTCACAGACCCCTGCTGTTTACCCACATCTATATTCATTCGGCTCTGCATGACAGATCAAGAATACGGTGAACACTGAATACGTTGAACACTTCAATGTATTCGTTTATGCAGCATGATCTTATTTCAGTTCATAATTCAGAAGATCTATACATACTTTATGATTATTATTATTGTTATTTATTTATCAATTTACAATATAACAACAATCAAAACAATAAAAAAGCATTCTACATTAAGTAGCATCAGAGTATACAAATATGAAAACATACATCATCAAATCCAATTTGTGTTTGCAAATTAAAACTAAAATAAAATGGCAGCACATGAATGGTCAGTGTGATAACAATGGATGTTGAGTTGTATAGGCACAAGTCAAAGGGTTCATAATAGGTTAAAAAATATATATTCCAGGTCTATAAGATGTGGGCTTTGTTTTTTAAACCTTATGTTAAATATTCCACATGCAGTGTGTCCTTTATGATATTTTTAAATAGTTCAAATGTTGGAGGGTGTTTCTTTTTCCAGTTTATTATAATACATTCCTTAGATACGTAAGAAATCAGACCTACCCTTTTAATAAGTAAAGGGTCTGATATCTCATTTAAGTCCTCCCCAAAAATATATAATAAAGGAGTCTTGTGATATTTCTTCTCCAGGACAACCACAGAGAACTAATGTACACTATCTCAAAACTCCTTTAGTTTTTCGCAGTTCCAAAAAATGTGCATAATGGTGCCTTTATGTGTCTTACATCTGTTGCACAAAGGAGATGCACCAGGATATATCACACTAAGGCGAACTGGGGTCAAGTATATTCTTTGAATAAAATTGTAATTTTGTTCAATTATTTTGTTACTAGAGAATGAGAAAAAGACACTTGTATACAACATCCCACTGATCATAATCAAAGTTACAACCAAGATCTTTTTGCCATACGCTTTTTAATGAAGTTAAAGATGACTCGGCTTGAACTCTTATGATTGCATACATCTCAGATATTTTTCCTTTCAATATTGACGTGCTCTCTAGAATGATTTCTAATTTAGATAGTTCCAGTGAGATATGACCCTTTGCAAGAAGATCTTTAATCAAATGTCTGAGTTGTAAGTACTTGTAAAAATTTGTCCAAATGAAGTTCTTAGCAATGCATATTACTAATCAAAAATTAAGTTTACAAAATATCTTTATGGAACATGATCTTTACTTTATATCCTAATGATTTTTGGCATTAAAGAAAAATCAATAATTTTGACCCATACAATGTATTTTTGGCTATTGCTACAAATATACCCCAGCTACTTAAGACTGGTTTTCTGCTGCAGGGTCACAAATATGTTAGTGGATTTTGATGTGAAAGAACATCAGGGGATGGTTGTTTTCACTGGAGGAAACTTTATTATTGATTATGGATTTTGACCAGAAGCAATGGTTAAAATGCCCTTTATTGTGACGGCACCCATTCACTGCAGAGGATCCATTGGTGAGCAAGTGATGATGTAATGTTAAATTTCTCCAAATCTGTTCTGATAAAGAAACAAACTTATCTACATCTTGGTTGACCTTGAGCACATTTTTAACACATTTTAAGTTTTGGGTGAACTATTCCTTTAAAAATTTGGTTAAAGTGAATAAAAAATGCTGTTTGGAGCAGTCGTCATGACAGCATGATGCCTTAAAATGCGGTCGGCTCACTAGATATTGGAACAGCTATTCGCCTTCTGTTCAGTCTATCAATATGAATTATTTTGAATATTTCCTGGTTCATTTTTTATTACAGATGAGTATTGCTCACAAGTATTACTGAAGAAGTAAATTAGATTTGGTTTTAAATTGCAAAACTTTTTTTGGGTGGGAAAGTAGTTCCGCTCGCTCTCCAGCAGGGAGGGTTTAATAAGAAGCGATGGTGGTGTTTTAATAAAGGCGCGTGTGCGTGACCTCTCTCTGTGAGCTCTGAAATAATCTGCTTACCAGAGGAGAGGAGCGCGCTGCATTTTACAGCAGCTCCAGGAAACACGCTGCCAGCGGAGGTCAACGCACCAACCAGCAGTGGGATCTATTAAACTGATTTGCTCCTGCATAAACTAAAGAAAGTTCACAGCCTATACAGAGGCTCTGTCTGTCAAGAGCTGTTTGAAGTGAGTCCCTGTGGGCTGGACACACGGGAAACAAAGTTACAAGAACATTTGAAATGTCTGTTTGTGAACTCCGTTCACTGGGTGAAGAGGGGTTCAAGTGGAGCTTCTCTTTTGAAGGTTAAAGCATGTTTGTGGTTGACCTTTTGTCTTTATATCTTGAGAGATGTACAAAACTATTAAAAAAATCAATTAGTGAATGGTTGTCTGACCAACCAGTGGTCTAATACAGTGGTTCTCAACCTTTTGACTTTAAGGCCCATTGTATTTGAAGGTCCCTCCCTAGCCCTATTATTTTTTTAATTACTTTAATCTATGGGCACTCTTAATCTCCTAGTTAAATAATTAAAAGTTAAATAATTCAATTTCAGGATTCCAGACATTTTAAGAGCTTAATGTTCTTCAGCAAACATTTAATGACTCCATGACTCCAAAATTAAGATTTTAAGATAAAGATTAAGATAAAAAATTAAGACTATTTAAAGTCCGTGTAAAGCAACATTAATGGCACAATATGTAATTTTCGCCGCTGGAGGGCGCGTATTCTAAATAAACAAAGAGACAAAGGCGTAGTTCGGGAGTTGTGGTCTTCATCCCCACAGCCGATGCAATCCGATGGGACTCAGGCAGAAATCGTGTTTATGGATGAGCTAATGATTTATTAACGTAGTAGAATGAAGCAGGGTGAGGCTGAAAGCCATCGAAGCGAAACGAGGCCGCTGAACGAGCACGACCCACGGCTCTGGAATCTATTAAAACGCACAACATATTAAAGCATCTTTGGTGTTTCCATGGTTTCTACAAAACTTTTTTTTTTTTTTTTTTGAAGTATAACAAAAAATTACAAGTTTACAGAACAAATTGGCATTCAAGGACAACAGTTTTAAGAGGGGCTTAGACTTGCACAGAATAAAAGAAATAAATAAATAAAAAGAACAAATAAATACCATTAAACAAAGAACATTCATTCTTTAAACCATCTATATTAATAAATATAGATTAAACACAGGGGATAAAAAAAAAGATTATAATAAATTATATTTATCAAATAAATCTAACAAGATTCCAGCTTTTTTATGACAGAATAAAATAAATAAATAAAAAGAACAAAAAAATACCATTAAACAAAGAACATTCATTCTTTAAACCATCTATATTAATAAATATAGATTAAACACAGGGGATAAAAAAAAAGATTATAATAAATTATATTTATCAAATAAATCTAACAAGATTCCAGCTTTTTTATTTTTTGTTTTTGACAGTTTTTGAGTATTGTCTCAAATAATTCTTAAATACTATAAACATGGGGGGTGATTAAAAAAAATCTACATTGTCGGAAATCGAGGGGTTATGACGTCATTGGCAGGCGACACTATAGACACGGTCCATGTGATAAGTTAAAATTGCTTATTTTTCTGGATTTAAACATTCTTCGAAACGTATTGTAAGTACACAAGTCAGCAAAATATATAACACTGTTCTAGTGGTTTTTGGATATTTTAATAAAACAATCTTACATATTGTGCCTTTAAATGTGTCTTCTGAGTTTGTCACACCACAGAAAAATGTGTTTAACCATCCAGCCAAATTTGAATGTCCCAAAAAAACTGCCAAGTAAATAAAATAAGGTATCAAAATCTTGAAAAAACCAGCAGTATTCTCTGCTCTCAAATGCTGGGAGCGTGTCCACTGGCTGCGCTGAAACCACGCCCACTAGCGGGAAAGCTGCCGTCTCTCTCAGCTGTCTTCCTCTAGCAGATTAATTTAAATAAGGAGACCGAGCTGTTTTGTAAATGATAGCAACCAGGTATTAAGTGTATACGTGAGGAAGGCATAGCTAGCTAGAGATTCAAAAGCATTAAGGAGCCGTCTGCTCTCTATAGCTCTCACTGTACTTTGATGTCAAACACCGATCGGTCTGCGCAGCGCTGTTTCAAGTCGAACACGTCTTGTAGTGTTGGGAAAGGGGCCGTGCTCAGTGGCTCGATTGCGTCATCGAGTCACGATTTTAGCCCCGCCCAAAAAATCCTGATCACGAAAATGGTGAAAAACTGTTTAATGGACTAACTCCACAATTAATTACTACATAGTTCACAGTCTTTGTAAGATGTTTCAGCAATGCATTTCTAACATTTATAATGGGTTTAGAAGCAGTTCTCAGAATTTACTTTACACAGACTTTAAAGTATTAATAATAAAAAAATTTGTAGTATCTCAATGATACTACAATACAGTGGCATGTGAAAGTTTGGGAACCCCTTGCAGAATCTGTGAAAATGTGAATAATTTTAACAAAATAAGAGAGATCATACTAAATGCATGTTATTTTTTTTATTTATAACTGTCCTGAGTAAGATATTTTACATAAGATGTTTACATATAGTCCACAAGACAAAAAAAGCTTAAATTTATTAATATAATTAAAAAGTTTGGGAATCCTTGGTTCTTGGTTCTGTGTGGTTACCTGGATGATCCACGACTGTTTTTTTTTGTTTTGTTTTGTGATAGTTGTTCATGAGTCCCTTGTTTGCTCTGAACAGTTAAACTGAGCACTGTTCTTCAGAAAAATCCTCCATGTCCTGCAGATTCTTCAGTTTTCCAGCATTTTTAGCATATTTGAACCCTTTTCAGCAGTGACTGTATGATTTTGAGATCCATCTTTTCACACTGAGGACTACTGAGGGACTCAAACACAACTATTAAAAAAGGGTTCAAACATTCACTGATGCTCCAGAAGGAAACACGATGCATTAAAAAATGTTAATTTGAAGATCAAGGTAAATTGTACTTAATTTGTCTTCCGGGATACAAGCAAGTATACTGAGGGACTCAAACACAACTATTAAAAAAGGGTTCAAACATTCACTGATGCTCCAGAAGGAAACACGATGCATTAAAAAATGTTAATTTGAAGATCAAGGTAAATTGTACTTAATTTGTCTTCCGGGATACAAGCAAGTATCTTCTGTAGCTTCCGAAGGGCAGTGCTAAATGGAAAAAAATTATATTTCAACAAAATAAG
Source organism: Sinocyclocheilus grahami (assembly GCF_001515645.1). Lineage (NCBI taxonomy): Eukaryota > Metazoa > Chordata > Actinopteri > Cypriniformes > Cyprinidae > Sinocyclocheilus > Sinocyclocheilus grahami. Next base: position 737,593 of record NW_015505625.1, read on the forward strand.
AAAAATTTGGACATCATCCTGTTCAAAACGTCCCGCCCCCCGGCTCTTAATGCATCGTGTTTCCTTCTGTAGCATCAGTGAATGTTTGAACCCTTTTTTTAATAGTTGTGTTTGAGTCCCTCAGTAGTCCTCAGTGTGAAAAGATGGATCTCAAAATCCTACTGCTGGAAAGGGTTCAAATATGCATAAGATGCTGGAAAGAATCTGCAGGACATGGAGGATTTTTCTGAAGAACAGTGCTCAGTTTAACTGTTCAGAGCAAACAAGGGACTCATGAACAACTATCACAAAACAAAGATCATCCAGGTAACTAGGGTTGGGCCGACAGACAATGCCATTGTCCATTGCCGATGGCTGATAGACATCATGATGTTGAGCCGGCATCGTGATTTCCCCCCGCAATCCACGGCATCCCAATACCGTGTTCGGAAAGAAAATGACGTGTAGGCAGAACCCCTAAAGGGAATAAATACAAGATGGGAGGAAAATATATATTTCTATATTTTTCCTCGCAGTTATATCAATGGGAAATTATACTACATGTAGATTTCGGGGCATCAGGGAGCTGCTATTATACCTGGCATTGAAACTGGCATCGTGCTTTTGAATGCACGATCGCTTTTTAGTTTCACTTTCACTTTCAAGATTTGCGATCGCACGTACTCTGTTTCTACTAGGAAGCGGCAGTACTTACCACACATTTTAAAAGATTATATGTTTGTCAGCTATATAAATGCATCATTCATTGATTGATTGATTCATTCATCAATTCATATGTTTGTCAGTGGTATGAGGATCGGCAAATCATTCGCCATCGCCTCAGTCATCTCTCCTTACTCTGTTTATGTGATAAGTGAAATTTTATGTACTGTAATGTAACAGACAACCGTTACACCGTGTCTACACCGGACGCGATCTGTCGTGTCGCACCACATCAGCTAAAGTCTGTCTACACTGGACGCGACAAAGATGAGCTCAAAATTCACCCGAGTCCGCTACTTCAAATAAATTACCTGCCCACCACCCACCGCACCTACATTTGATCGTCACATTACAATGATTCTAATTCTTAGTTTTGCATGATGATATGATGAATGTATGGTTAATTTTTAACGGCAGATTCAGTGATGTTAGAGCTGATCTGTGCATCACTGCACGCGTCCGCGGCGCATACATTTCCTAACTGGGTGTCTATACCAGACGCAAGCGACGTGACAAAATACAATAGAACCCATTATAATCAGTGATGCTGTCTACATTTATGTACGTACTGACACAAAGTACAAATTATTTTCAACAGTCGCTTTGTCGCATCCAGTGTAGACATGGTGTGCCAGCATAGTTTGTCAGTACAGTCAATAACTTAGCAGATAAATTAAAAAATCCAGTAAATAAATCAATAAATCCACTGCTCTCTTGTCTCCTCTGAGGCTAGGACTCTAAATAGTGTTTTGTGCTCGCCAGTGCAGCCAAAGGCAGAACAGTTAGCATGTTTTGCTCAAACTTTTGCCATGGCATTACACCGTTGTCGCTTGCAAAATCAAAATGACAGCACCGTGGGTGTAAACCTACAGATTAAGGGGCGGTAATATTATAATGAGATCCCTTTGCAATGTCACTAGGGGAGTGAAATCAGACGCGCTCTTTTTTCTCAGACGCTTGCAGAAAAAGGCTTACCAAAGCAAAGTGACTAAAAGTGGTTAATCTTTTTCATGTTTCCTTGGTTGGTAGATGCACCGGGGACCTGATTATAGCACTTGAAACCTGGAAAAGTCAGATTTTCATGATATGTCACCTTTAAGAACCAAGGGTTCCCAAACTTTTGAAGGGGGTTATTTAAAAAAATTCAGTTTATAATTTCACATTTCAGACTATATGAAAACATATTTTATGTAAAATATCTTACTCAGGACAGTAATAAAAAAATAAAAAATAACATGCATTTTGTATGATCTCTCTTATTTTGTTAAAATTATTCACATTTTCACAGATTCTGCAAGGGGTTCCCAAACTTTCACATGCTACTGTAGCACTGCACCCTAGTGGGCCCCAGCTCTAGTAGGTCTGAAACCCTTTGTATGCAATGCAAATATATGCAATATTTTTTATAAAATATTGCCTATACTGTATATTATGTATTGTAAATATTTTTATTTATTTTTAACTCTATTACAACTATTTGTACAATTCATTTTATGTACAGCATCCCTCTACGCACACCGTGGCAATATAATCGCCATTGGCTGGTACATTTTTTTTGTTTACTCGCCAGACGGATATACTATTTTACACACACGCACACACGCACACGCGTGCGTTTACTTAGCTATCTAAATGGGGACATTACATAGACTTCGATTGTTTTTATATACAGATAGTCAGATACTTATCTGAATTCGGACATTTAGGCTATCCATCTAATAGTAGCCTACCAAAATCTTATTAACAGTAGAAGTAGAGTTGGTCCCATCAGGCTAACGTGGCAGTCACAACTCATGCAGCTGTAAGGTTTTCTGCTTCTTTTGTTTTCACTCGCGATCTTTACAACACGCATTACATTAGTATTTCATGGCACACTCGTTTTATGCGCTTGTTGGCGCCACCTATTTTTGTGGGTGTATTATTGACATGTCAAAGTCTAGACCCTGAATATAAGACGACCACGTTTTTTCAGATGTATTTCCAAGAAAAAAACATCGTCTTATATTCGGGACAATACGGTAATAGATGAGCGCCAGCCAACGAGAGCTGTTCGCGCATTAGCTCCGCCCACTGCCGAGAAACCGGCATATCTTCTGCTTGTTCTTAAAAGCTGAATAATTCTAAATTAACTCTGTTATTTTGACAGGGAAATACAACAAAGAATATAATTTACATGTAGTGCGTCGATTCAGCGTGGTATGCAAGACTCTCGCTGTCTCTCTTTGCATGTGTGAGAAACACAGCGCTATCAGTAAAGCGACGGTGAGTCGTGCGCCTTCACACTAGTTTACGGTACGCCACATACAGGTGCGCTGCATGCTACATACTGCGCATCCATTGAGTTAAATAAATAATAATACTGATAAGATATTATTATTATAATACGAATTCTACTTATAAGAACAATATAAAAACGCACTAAGGATTAATGAGCTACTGGATTCATGAATATTAATCATTTTGTGTGCGTTCGCTCGAACTGATTCGCTGAAATCAAAACAGGGACGATAGTAGGTGAGAACCAGCCAATGAGATTGCCGTTTGTGCATTAGTTCAGCCTACTACAGGAAAACCCGGCAGGTCTTAAAAGCTAAAGAATTCCAAAGGAACTCTGTTATTTTTACAGGAAAATACAAAAAAGTATATCGTTTACATGTAGCGCATCAATTCTGCATGTTATGTAAGACTCTCGCTCGCTCTCGCTCTTTGCGCGTGTGAGAGAAAGCGTCAGCGAGTCGTGCGCCTTCCCACTAGATTTTAAGTTACTCCAAATACACAAACACGGATGCGCTGCGCATCCATTCAGATGAACTGAAAAATATCACAGATCACTTGGGCGCTCAGTCAGTGTTCTGTGAGTGAAAATATATCTGTGCTAATCATATACTCAGCCTCTAACTCACACACTGACGAGTAAAATCTAAGAATTTAATAGCCATTGGCTAATATTAGACATCATTTTGTCGCCCAGAGTGAAGATTTAGTCGCATATGCGAGTGATTTACTCGCAATGTAGAGGGTTGAGCCCCGCCTCCAGCTAGCCATGAGCCAGCGCCTCCTGATCCACTAACTGAACTGTAGTAAACGCGATATAGTGGCAATGGCAAGTGGAAATATTGGTTTAAAGGGGTCATATGATGCTTTTTTAAAGATCTAAAAAGCCTCTCCTTCCGACAAGCGTAGTCTGCTCTGATTGGCCAGCTGACCCGGTGCATTGTGATTGGCCGAACACCGCAAGCACTCGTCGGAAATGTAACGCTCCTTACCATAATCGCGAGCTTCATCTTTCAAAATAAATGTAAAGTCAGAGCCCGAAAGGGGAACAGAGTTGTGACAGACACAGAGATGAAGCTGGTATGTGTGCAGTACACAGGCCACGGTTAAGACAGCTGACTCCACTGTGATGTGTCTCGCTCTCTCGCTCTCTCTCGCGTTCTCTCGCGCTCGCTCTCTCGCTCGCTCGCTCGCGCACACACACACACACACACACGATGCGCAAAACTCCGCATTTGAACAGTCAATAGCAAATATTTAAACTAATAACAAAACAGTAGCTGATTCAGAAGCACCAGATTGTCATAGCAAAGTCAGAATTACCTCCTCTCCTAGGTTCACGAAATGGTCGTCCATAAAATGCATTGTTGTTCTGTTGTAAGTAATCTTAAAGATTCCTAAATGCATCTACTTCCGGAAGGCCAAATAAAGGGCTTTTGCTTTCGCCTAGAAACACACAGCGTCTCCCTGACATGCTGCTTCAACACTAACTGCGGTTACTGAAACCACGCCTTCTTTCTTTGCGTGTACATTTGGGCGGCATTATGCTAATATTTCCACATAGTGAGGTAGATATGTGGGGGCGTGTTAGAACGAGCCGTTTTAGGGGGGCGAGGCAGAGTCTTAACTTTGCTAAAGAATATCTCTTTGGTTTTGAGACTTTAGTCTTTGCAACTTCAGGGATCTTATCTATGCACAATCAGCTTGTAACACTCCAAAGAGAAAGCAAAACTTGAAATCGCATCATATGACCCCTTTAAGATATTTTTGATGAAATCTGAGAGCTCTCTGACCCTCCCATAGACAGCAAGGATAATATCACGATCAATGCACAGAAATGTATCAAGGAGATCTGTAAAATAGTCCATGTGACATCAGGGGTTCAACCGTAATTTTACGAAGCTACGAGAATACTTTTTGTGTGCAAAGAAAACAAAAATAACGACTTTATTCAACAATTCTTCTCCCTGTGTTACTGTCTTCCACCATTTTGGAGAGTATCCCAGAACGTAATCAGCGCTGTTTAAGCGTGCTCATGCTGAATGTAAACAACACTGATTACGTTAATTTGTGTTCCGAAGATGAAAACGAAGGTCTTAAGGGTTTGGAACGACATGAGGGTGAGTAATTAATGACAGAATTTTCATTTTTGGGTGAACTAACCCTTTAAGGACATCCTGTGGGGCTGCACGTTTAATCAAAACAAAACCAAAATTGTGATTTTGGCTTAGTGTGATTACTGAATAACGAAATCTGTGATTTAATTAAATAAATATGCGCTGCGTGTTTTAGAGAGAAGCGCAGTGCTTTGTTCATTTACACATGAGCAGCTCATGAGCCATGTTTTCAGGTTCTCAGAGCAGCTCGTTTCGCTCCATGCCAACTTCATCTCTGCATCTGCTTTGAGTTTTAGGTCGCTTTAACGAGCGTTTTGTAAGAAAAGTGAGAGGCGCTTTTAAGTTGCCTGTTGTGACCAAAAGAGAAGCTTTCCACCAAAATATAAGCTCTATAGTTTAACATTTAAAGATCAACAGCTATAAACAGTGGCGGCTGGTGAGAAATTTTCTAGGTTAAAACATTCCAAAAATTTGAGCACACATGCTTTATCCCATTATAACAAAAGTAGTAAGACTTGAAACATTTTAAACAAAGATAATTGTTTGTTTGCACACTAATAATAACGGACTCGCGTGTGTCTAATAATGTACGACTCCTGCATGTCACTGTAATCGTCTTTACCTCCATTACAACCGTCATCCATCAAAACTTTACTGCTTTGTTTTATTCAGCCCATACAGACTAGTCCTGACTTCATATTTCTTATTTGTAGAGGTATGTTTGTTCCCACCAATTGCTGCACAAGGTTAAGGTTACGTATGATGACGAAATCACGTTAGAGCTAGCCCTCCCGGAACTCATAGTGATTACATTGCAGTGCCTGCAGTTCAGGAAAAAAAATCTTTGCTTTGAAGTCTATAAGAACATTGGGGACGATTCTCGATATATCCAGAGGCAGAACAAACGAGAAGGGTCTGGCTGCAGCCTTGCACTTGCACTCTCAGACTTGCATTTCTCAGACTTGCACTCTCAGACACTTGCGCTTTTTTATTTTGTTCTATTTATTGATTACTTTTTGTTTGAATCGCTCAACATTTTACAACAGTAGCCAGGTGGTGAAGACAAGACAAAATAAACTAACTTACGAAGTCACTTGCAATCACCACTTGCACTCTCCGATACCTGCGACGTCACTTGCAATCGACACAAATCGTGCGTGTTGCCAATGGAGACAAGACGCTGTGGTGGTGATTAAACGATTAAAACGAATTTTGTACCATAACGTACAGGGTCCTGCAAGCCATCTGTAGGAGAAAAAGACAAGACCCGCAAATCCGTGGCTACAGAACAGCAGAATATGAACGCAACGCACAAAGTCTCTCGTTAAGCGTTTTCCTCCTATAGAAAAACAAAACACTTAATATGGCTTAATGTATTAAGATACATTAAGTGCAATTAAAAGATCAAATTCGATTTATAGTTATTATTTAATGTACTACAAGGCAAGCAGATGGCTATGAACACAATGCGCAAACTTTCACTTGTCCTCCCATACAGCAAAACGCTTAATGTGGCATAATAACGGATGATAAAGACAATTCAGTAGCCTATATGTCTTGTTGTTGACTCAAAGTATATACAGAACAGCAAATATGAACGTGCATTATGAAATGCATTAAGTGATTTTAAAAGGATCAACTCTGCAACTCTGTACAGACGAGCCCAGAACGCAATGCGTTAAATTGCACGTTAAAAATTTTCCTCCCATAGAAAATCATTATAGCATTATAGATTAATGTAGCTTAATGGACAAAGACAATGATATAAAAGAGCTGTAGACAGTTTATGCTATATGGAAAAATGCTTAACGCAAAACTGTGCGTGTTGCGTTTATTTTGGCCTCACCTGCTTGCCTGTATATTAGTTATGTAGGCTATATTTTAATAATGAAGAGCATTGAGTTTGGTAGTTATCATCTTAGTCCATTATGCCACGTTTTGCGGTGTGGGAGGAAAATACTATATACATATTCATTATATTAATAAACTGTATATTGAATTAGATATTTTAATAGCATCTTAATACATTAAGCCATAATAAATAAATAGAATTAATAGAATAAATAAATAGAACAAAATAAAAAAATAAAGACTGCAAGTGACATCGCTAGCGGAAGCGCAAGTGTCTGAGAGTGCAAGTGCAAGTCTGCAGCCAGACCCTTTTGGAACAAACAGTCTAGAACGGTGACAGCTGTGGTTGAATGTGACAGAAAAAAATCCCTCCCTTTTGCACTTTGGCGGCGCATCGCCCAATCGCCCTAATGAAGAAACTGCCCCTGGCCATACATATTACTATTGTAATTTTAGCTATATTTCTTATTGTAATATTTGTATTTACTGTTATTATTATTATTATTATTATTATTATTATTAATAACAATACTAACAATAATATAAATAGTTCATAATATGAACTTTTTTTGTTGTTTTTTTAAGTCATATTTAGTTAAGTTTTGCAGACCTTCAAACAGGCACTGCACTGTAATTTTACTGTAAAGAAAAACACTTTAAAAAAATATTTCAGCGAAATTTTCTAATAGTAATTTATTTTTGTTAATATTTTTTGTAACAACAGTAATAATAATAATAATAGTAAATATTCATAATAACATTCTTATATTATTATTATTTTCTACTTTTATTT
>NW_015505625.1:747075-748077 GCF_001515645.1 Sinocyclocheilus grahami
GAGAAGGGTCTGGCTGCAGCCTTGCACTTGCACTCTCAGACTTGCATTTCTCAGACTTGCACTCTCAGACACTTGCGCTTTTTTATTTTGTTCTATTTATTGATTACTTTTTGTTTGAATCGCTCAACATTTTACAACAGTAGCCAGGTGGTGAAGACAAGACAAAATAAACTAACTTACGAAGTCACTTGCAATCACCACTTGCACTCTCCGATACCTGCGACGTCACTTGCAATCGACACAAATCGTGCGTGTTGCCAATGGAGACAAGACGCTGTGGTGGTGATTAAACGATTAAAACGAATTTTGTACCATAACGTACAGGGTCCTGCAAGCCATCTGTAGGAGAAAAAGACAAGACCCGCAAATCCGTGGCTACAGAACAGCAGAATATGAACGCAACGCACAAAGTCTCTCGTTAAGCGTTTTCCTCCTATAGAAAAACAAAACACTTAATATGGCTTAATGTATTAAGATACATTAAGTGCAATTAAAAGATCAAATTCGATTTATAGTTATTATTTAATGTACTACAAGGCAAGCAGATGGCTATGAACACAATGCGCAAACTTTCACTTGTCCTCCCATACAGCAAAACGCTTAATGTGGCATAATAACGGATGATAAAGACAATTCAGTAGCCTATATGTCTTGTTGTTGACTCAAAGTATATACAGAACAGCAAATATGAACGTGCATTATGAAATGCATTAAGTGATTTTAAAAGGATCAACTCTGTACAAGCAAGCAGACGAGCCCAGAACGCAATGCGTTAAATTGCACGTTAAAAATTTTCCTCCCATAGAAAATCATTATAGATAAAACACGTAATGTAGCTTAATGGACAAAGACAATGATATAAAAGAGCTGTAGACAGTTTATGCTATATGGAAAAATGCTTAACGCAAAACTGTGCGTGTTGCGTTTATTTTGGCCTCACCTGCTTGCCTGTATATTAGTTATGTAGGCTATATTTTAATAATGAAGAGCATTGAGTTTGGT
>NW_015505625.1:750584-751819 GCF_001515645.1 Sinocyclocheilus grahami
TTCGATTTATAGTTATTATTTAATGTACTACAAGGCAAGCAGATGGCTATGAACACAATGCGCAAACTTTCACTTGTCCTCCCATACAGCAAAACGCTTAATGTGGCATAATAACGGATGATAAAGACAATTCAGTAGCCTATATGTCTTGTTGTTGACTCAAAGTATATACAGAACAGCAAATATGAACGTGCATTATGAAATGCATTAAGTGATTTTAAAAGGATCAACTCTGTACAAGCAAGCAGACGAGCCCAGAACGCAATGCGTTAAATTGCACGTTAAAAATTTTCCTCCCATAGAAAATCATTATAGATAAAACACGTAATGTAGCTTAATGGACAAAGACAATGATATAAAAGAGCTGTAGACAGTTTATGCTATATGGAAAAATGCTTAACGCAAAACTGTGCGTGTTGCGTTTATTTTGGCCTCACCTGCTTGCCTGTATATTAGTTATGTAGGCTATATTTTAATAATGAAGAGCATTGAGTTTGGTAGTTATCATCTTAGTCCATTATGCCACGTTTTGCGGTGTGGGAGGAAAATACTATATACATATTCATTATATTAATAAACTGTATATTGAATTAGATATTTTAATAGCATCTTAATACATTAAGCCATAATAAATAAATAGAATTAATAGAATAAATAAATAGAACAAAATAAAAAAATAAAGACTGCAAGTGACATCGCTAGCGGAAGCGCAAGTGTCTGAGAGTGCAAGTGCAAGTCTGCAGCCAGACCCTTTTGGAACAAACAGTCTAGAACGGTGACAGCTGTGGTTGAATGTGACAGAAAAAAATCCCTCCCTTTTGCACTTTGGCGGCGCATCGCCCAATCGCCCTAATGAAGAAACTGCCCCTGGCCATACATATTACTATTGTAATTTTAGCTATATTTCTTATTGTAATATTTGTATTTACTGTTATTATTATTATTATTATTATTATTATTATTAATAACAATACTAACAATAATATAAATAGTTCATAATATGAACTTTTTTTGTTGTTTTTTTAAGTCATATTTAGTTAAGTTTTGCAGACCTTCAAACAGGCACTGCACTGTAATTTTACTGTAAAGAAAAACACTTTAAAAAAATATTTCAGCGAAATTTTCTAATAGTAATTTATTTTTGTTAATATTTTTTGTAACAACAGTAATAATAATAATAATAGTAAATATTCATAATAACATTCTTATATTATTATTATTTTCTACTTTTATTT
>NW_015505625.1:751864-758791 GCF_001515645.1 Sinocyclocheilus grahami
TATATATATATATAATCTCAACTTTTTTTGGCTAAATTATGCAGCCCTTCAAACTGGAACAGCATTGTTTTATTTAAAAAAAAAATTTTAATCGAAATTACAATTTTAATCAGAAAAATCACAATTCCCTCTAGATTTTCAGCTCTAACGTCCTGTATAATTAAGCTGATTTGGGGTCAAATCCACTACACATCAATCAGACATTTCTTACTGATATAAGGATGTTTAATTGCAGTTATTATATAAAGGATATTCAAAAATATTTTGCACCAAATTACCACAGTCCTCAAAAAAAGTTTCTTGACAGGTTTGTCTGCTGGTGTGTTAAATGTGATGCTGATGTCACTCATATCTGGTTTAAGCTGTTATATTTAAATGGCACTAATCAACGCTCTGGTTGAGATTTATTATGATCCGTTTGTTAATGTGATGAGCAGATCTCATAGAGGTGTTGATTAGTAATTTTTTATTCCATGTATGACTCGGCTGATTGGTGCGTTATGTATCATGAGTAGAGGAGATGAACTTTGTCTCAACTCTCTGCTAATCAGAGAGGTCAACACAAATGATGGCCATAGTAAAATGATTAGCGCTTCAAACCATGTGGAAACACATCACACATTTGTTTTGTGTCACTTCAGGGCAGGTTAGTTTCTCTCTAATTGCTCGTTGTCTATAAGAGAGTGACGTTGTCAGTTCTCAGCTGTTTGTAGCAGGACAGGATTTGGATGACACTGTTTCCTGTACGGTCCAGGTGTGACACAGCACCTGTCAGAGATGTCTCTGGTACTATGATGTCCTCTTTTGTGCCGCTTGACTGACTGTAGACACTCCACACAAAACATTTCCAACAGAAGCACAAGGGCTTTGCTTTAAATGCACAGCACGATTTTAATTATGTGTGTCAGTGAGGATGTCAGAATGTGACATTTACTGCTGATTATAACAGCCAGAGTTTGCACTACAATGTGAATCATTGACAATACATTTTTTTTATTCACATCTATTAATTAATTTAAAAATACATAAAAATGCAATTCATACTTATGGTGACTTAAATACATTGTTACATGATTTTTATTATTTTTTATTAATATTATATATATATATATATTTTTTTTTTTATTTAACATTTTTGGGGGAATTAAAGTAAAAAGTTGATATTTTATAATTATTTCCTAAGAAATAAGTGTTTAAAAAAATCAAACAAACAAAAACACAATTAAAGAAAAAAGTTTGTCTGCCAAATGAAAGTCTTTTGTTGCAACCAACATGTAGTAAAACTAAATAAAATAATAAATTATATTAAAGAGAAATCAAGTTGTCAAGGTCATTCAATTTACTAAAATATCAGATCATTTGACTTTATGACAAGGCAAATTTAGTTTAATTTGTTAAATGTATTATGGAGCGACTCCCCAAAATGTTTTTTATTTTATAGTGTTATTTTATATATATATATATATATATATATATGTGTATGTATGTATGTATGTGTGTATATACTGTATATATATATATATATATATATATAATTTTTTTTAACTTTTACATTTTTAATTTTAACTTTCGAAAGCTTATTTATTATTTTTATTATTTTTTTTTCCTTTCCTTTATTGTGTCTTATTTGTCATTAAGTGAAGTATCGTGCAGATCATATAGGTTATGGTACTTTATTATTTTAGCATCATCCTCTTCTCTGCCAGAATGACTTCTGCAGATGACATGAGCTGCCGTTTCTCTTTAAATTCATTATGCAAAGTGTTAATAACAGTAGCGGAAGCAGCAGAAGGTCAACATCAAGTCTGACACACAGTCTTGGAGCGTCGTTAACTTTATTTATTCAAACTCAAATGAGTCTGTTGTTCCTCCGTGCTCATCTCATCACTCTCCACCCCCGAAGAAGCCCACACACACACACACACACTGAGACACACACTTGGACGATCAAGTGCAAATGTAATTACTGTCGAGCGCTGTCTAATTGGCCACCATTAAGCATTAAGCAAATGCTTGATTTCCACACTCCAATGTCACCACATTGTCGTTTTAACTGTCCCCACCCCCCCGTTCGTCCGTCAGCGCCCTCAGCTCTGCCAAACACTGCGACCGCAAGACAGTTTTAATGTTGAGCGGCTAATGAGAGGAAGAGTGGAAGGAAATCCACAGCTTTTCACAGATCTCAGCCTTTGGTGCCAAATTATTTGTCTGGTGGCTGGCTTGTGTAATTGTGTGGATGTCCTTTCGGCTTTCTGATCCCTTGCTTATACAGACACAACTACACGCATGATCAATTCAGACGAGAGCGGCCACACAGGACCTTCTGTAATGGAAGACAGTAGGTGGCTGTGAGCAGATTTAATTAATGTCCCATTTGAACCGACATGATTAGTGCTGTTTGAGAGGACAAGCATCACTTTTGCTCATGGCATTACACTTATATTAACTACACTGGGAGAGAAGTATATATGCATGTAGATATAGACAGCAGACAAATGCAGAGTCGTGCAGCAGTGATGTTTATTCATCACACGTGCAAAACGTACTGATTGTGTTTTTTGTTTGATGCATTAAGTTGCAGAGGGATTGCAAACACTGAAATCAATGCAAATTTCCCTTAATTTAAAAATACTTTCTGAAGCTATCCACTTCATCAAGATGTTTTTGCTGCTGGGTTTTGATAATTAAATTCCATCGTAACCGCTATTGTCGAAAGTTTTCATAGATCAAATCTTGATTCTCTGAGTGTCTTTTTATTGCAGATATTTTATAAAGTTTTATAAAATAATACTCTACCATTCAAAAGTTTGGGGACTTTTAAATATATTTGAAAGAAGTCTCACCAAGGCTGCCGTTATTCGATAAAAAGGGCAATAAATACAGTAATATTGTGAAATATTATTACAATTTAAAATAACTGTTTTTATATTTAAAAAAAATGTAATTTATTCCTGTGATCAAAGTTGAGTTTGCAGCATCATTACTCCAGTCTTCAGTGTCACGTGATCCTTCAGAAATCAGTCTAATATACTGATTTACTGCTCAAGAAACATTTCTGATTATTATCAATGTTGAAAACAGTTGAGCTGCTTCATATTTTTGTGGAAATTGTGATACATTTTCTTTTTGAGGATTCTTTGATGAATAGAAAGTTGAAAAGAACAGCATTTATATGAAATAGAAATCTTTTGTAACATTTCTTCAATTTACATTCATAAATGTCTTTACTGTCACTTTTGATTAATTTAATGTGTCCTTGTTGAATGAAAGTATTAATTAAAAAAAATTATAAAATCTTACTCACCCCATGCTTTTTGAACGGTAGTGTATGGTTTTATAAAATGCCAACGAAATAAGACAGTAGATTAATTAATAAACTATTCCTCTGCCAAAATAAGTACTGTTCAAACATCATGGTTTAGAGTCTGAACTAAACTGTAAAAAATATGAACTCAGATACTTTGTATTTACTATGGGTGTGTGTCACTGTAGTTACAGCTGTTAGTCGCTATCTAGAGAAGCAGGTTTACTTTAGCTGTGTGTCCACAGATGTTACTCATTCCATTTCTAAATATTGTGAAATAAGCTCACGCAATTTACATATCAGCTGAATGCTGTGGGGGCTTTTTCTCCAAAGCTATTTCTAAAACTTTTACTGCATGGAAAAAAAATTCTGCTACACATATCAGTCAAAATTGCGAGGAGAAAACAACAACAACAAAACATTAATCTCTTATAAATTGCCAGCAAATCCTTTACGTTTTACTGGTATTCAGATCAGAATAAGAAAAAAATATCAGAATTAGGCATGGGCCGATTACCGGTTTCAAGGTATACTGCGAATTGAAATATTTTCCGTTATACCGTTCCTGCGGTATGCGCTGTTTATCATGTCTCCTCAAAGACTGAAAGTGTAGGAATCCCTCAGGTTGAGTGCAGTGTAGAGAGTACCACGACCCTCCTCCTCCTCCTGTTGGTGCGAGCGAGCGGTCACGTGTGTGTAGGATGGATGAACTTAAGGAGCTGCCCCTGGAATTTACGCGATCGGCAACCGGCCGTTTTTTTATCTTACTGCAGCTCGTCTATGTTCTGGACTTGCACAAACTGCGTTGCAATGCAATCGTTTTCCAAAATGTCATTTATGTGAAAATATGAAGTCTGTAAATGCCAGTTAACACAGGCCAGAGACGCTGAAGACGGACCCAAAGAGAAAAATACTGTAGCAGGCAGATCACTCACTGTTCATGATGCACGAACTATTGGAAGAAAATCCTCAATATTGATTTGGGGGTTTATATGAATGTGTTTCTGAGGGGAACTGACTGTCTTCAGAAAAGTTTACGTAGCATTTTCTTTTAATCTCGTCTCTTTATAATTCATATTAAAGCAGTGTTTCAGCGCAGCTGCTTTGTTTACAGCGGTAAGCAAGGAAATACTGTATCTGATGTTCCAGAAGCGCCTCCTGCTGTCAGAGAGTGAATCTGCATCTCATTCAGAGCTTCTGCTGTTTGCTTCGTTCAGGCATGTAGTATAGGGTTGGGAAGATTCCCCGATTCGCTCGGTGCATCGGCATAAAAAGTTAACGATGCGATGCATCGGTTTAAAAAGTGTGCATCGGCTACAAGTTGTCATTCATATCGCGATGCATCATTTCTAACATATTTGCATTGGTAAAAAACGATTTATTTATGTATAATTACTAGTGGATTCTGTATACTTTTATTATTTAGAAAGTGACCAATAATCTGTGACCAATATTTTATATGTAGATTGATTTCTCCTCTCTAAACTGTTTCTCAAGCGCACTCTCTCATCACCGCTGCTGCGTGACTATGACACATCACAACACCACGGAGACCCGAGGAAAAACTGGAATTAAAGTCCAAAACCTGACTTGAAATAACCTAACAAATCAATCTGGGCAAAAGCGGTTCTATTAACGACAAATGAAATTCACACAACCTCACTAATTTGTGCACGCTTATTCTTAAGCAGACCTTAATGTCGATCATGGATCAAATCGATCCACCATGACAAACAGTGAATATATCTGTGCTGTTTAATGCATTTGAGACGTTGTGTTTTCCTCAGTGCATAACTGACATGTCACAGGTATATTTGTATATCTGTAAATGTTAGAAAGACTTGCAAACATATACATTTTGCTGAGTAGGCGAGGCACGCAAGAGCAACGAGTGCTGCTGCGCCCATGCATGCTAAACAAGGAGCGCAATCGAATAGGAGCACAATAATTCTGAGTAAAATATACATTTTGCAAAAAAATTTATTTTTGGACATTAAATGTGTCTTTTGTAGAATTTTAAACCTACATATAAAGTGTATTTTTATGATAGCAGTAACTGTTAGGGGACTATTTTAATAGGTAAATCAAATGTAAGCTAGTAGGCTACTAATTACTAAGCTCAAATGAGTTAATGTGTGTTTCTTGTAGCAGTTAAAATGTCGTCATTTTCTTTCTTTATTTAGATTTTTAATTCAGTGATTTTAACTTAATTTAGTTATTATAATGCTTTAAATAGCAATTTTAGATTGTAACGTTCTAATGTTCTGCTATCTGTTCTGCAAACTATAAAAGGTACAGCTGTCGTAAAACCAGAGAGAAAGGCTGCATGGCTAGAAACTTTAAAAAAAATTAAGTCAAATAATAGTATGTGAGACAGTGGTAATATCATTGTGTTCCTGTTGCTCAGGCTAACAGGACAGTTAGCCTGCTTTAGACCAGGTTAGTTTCCCAGCATAAGTTGCCACAGTGACTAAGCTTGATCTAGGCCTGTGTTAAATTTGCTTTATGGAACCAAATCATTTGACAATTAGTCAGACTAACTGAAATAATCCTGGCTTATTTGGTTAAGTTGTTTTATGAAACAGGCCTCGAGGCATTAAAAGGGATCATATTTTCTCCATTGCATATTGCATCAAATTGCATTGTGTTGAATCGGATCGCACTGCATCGTAACAGGGGTGAATCGTATTGCATCGCATCGCATCGCATCGGTAGCTGCTTCATATGTATCTTTAATGTATTGTATCGTTGGCTATGCATCGAGATGCGTATCGTATCGGGCAGAGTCATGAGATGCACATCCCTAATGTAGTATAATTTCACAAAGCTAGTCAGAATATTCTGTTTTTGCTTCAAATTGGGTTATTATTAAATCAAATTATGTATATGAAATTATATAACTAAATTATATAAAATGATATGTAGATGAATTATTTAACTAAAATTAAATAACTGTAATTACAGATTTAGGTTAAATAAAGATGTCAGTCTTTATTTTTCTTCTTTTTAAGAAACAAATCAAAGAAAAAATAAACAAATTCTACTGTTCGTAATATTCTGTATGTTGCTCAAAAACAAAATATATTGTGTTCAGCTGAATTTTATTTTTTATTTTTTTTACCCAGTCATTTAAATATAACACATTTTAGAGCTGTAACGACAATACCGTGATACTGTGAAACCGTGATATTTTTTGCTTAAGGTTATCATACCGTCAAAATCTCATACCGGCCCATGCCTAGTCAGAATAAATATATTTACTGTGTGTGTATATATATATATATATAAAACGATAGTACTAAATTATGTATGCAACTATAAAATATAACTAATAATAATGTCATTCGTTATAAATAACATTGGCCTATAAACATCTACCAATGCTATAAATGATGTGTTGTTTATGTGAGAGGCTCATCAGATATAGTCATTATCACTGTGAACACAAAAAACTATGGTCATTTTTGGTCATAAAGATAAGAATAAAACATCATCTGAAACGGCAAAGGCTTTACTTTTATTTATGTATACTCAGAACAAAACTATGCCTTTAATCGTTTAGTTCAGTTTGAGAACAGACACTACAATTAAAACTGAACGCGGCTGCTCAATGCAGCGTGCCG
>NW_015505625.1:758819-783865 GCF_001515645.1 Sinocyclocheilus grahami
TATGTCTGAGGGGAACTTACTGTCTTTAGAATAGTGTAGATGGTATTTTTTCTTTTCCTCTTGCCTCTGTATAATGCATATTAAAGTTCATAAGTGCAGCGCTGCTTTGTTTACAGCGGAAACCAAGAAAACGCTTTAAGCGCCGCCTGCTGGCAGAGAGTGCATCTGCATCTCGTTCAGCTCGTCTGCTGTTTCTGTTTCATGCAGATATATTTATGTATAGTTTCACAAAACTGAAGTCAAACCATTCTGTTTTTGCTTCAAATTTAGAAATTATACAATCTAATTTAGATTAAAAACTGCTCATGTTGCATGTATGCAGCATCTTTGTTTGGATAATGATTATTATTATGTTTAATGATTATTAAACATAATTATATCATCGTTTGGAAATGATTGCCTCTAATTTTAAAAGGAAAGAGCACAGACAAAGCCTTATTTTGTTTATATGAAGATATTTCTTTTATTTGTGTTACTTATTTATTTGATTTGGGGCTTGTTTTAAAATGTTAATTTAGTTTTGTCATTTACGTTATATTTCAATTTTGTCATTTAGCAGATGCTTTTATCCAAAGCGACTTACAAATGAGGACAATAGAAGCAATCAAAACCAACAAAAGAGCAATAATATACAAGTGCTATATTAGTATATTATTATAGTGTTATATTTCAATTTCACAAAGAAACATGCAGCATTTTGTCCAAGCAATAATAAAAGGACACATTTATTTATAATTTGTCTTAAACTTAATTTTGTAAAATAAAAAAATAAAAAACGTGAATCGAATCGTGAGTTGAGTGAATCGTTACATCCCTACGAACGACAGTCACATCACAGATCAGATTTCATTTATCACGTGAGGAGAAGCTGACAAAACGAGTGAGGTGAGACAGACAAGACGATGGCAGAAGAGTTTCAAAACGACATGCCAAAGCGCCTGTTTTAAAAATATTTTGGATTTTGAAAAGCCTGTTGACTTCTGCCGTTTATCTAAGGTGATATTGGAAGTTTTTTTTAAGCATTTGTTTCTTCTTTATTTGGTTCCACAGTGTTTGCTGATTTTTTTTATTTATTTAAACTGTATTTTTTATTTTATTTTACATCAAGTATGCCGTGTCTTCAAGCTTTCTTAATCGTTTTGCTAATAAACGTACGTTTCTTATTTATTTTCCACTGTTTACTGATCTTCAGTTTTGTATACCTAAACCTTGTGTAAGTTATTTGTTATTTTATATTAGGCATATAGCATGGTGTATTTGTATTCGTTTTGTTAATAAAAGTTCTATGTTTTTCGTTGTATTTTGTTGTTGCTTGAATTGAATTCAAGCATTGATGGCAAATTGCCGCTAATTTTAAAGTGAAAGTAAAATGCTCATCATGCGTTTAAGCTATTTAAAAGCAAAGGAAAAGAGGGAGAACTCAAAAAAAAATAAAAACAAACAACTGCTTGATGGCAAATTTCCGCTAATTTGAAAGTGAACGTAAAATTCGCATGGTGCTTTTACAAGCTATTTAAAGAGATAAGAGATAAAACTACCCCCCACCCCTGATGATACCGGTATTACCGGTATCACCACACATTGATTAACCTCACCGTCACAACCCTAGTGGACTTTAGTGGCTGTTTGAATGCATTCAACCGCATGAGCGTCCACACTATCAGCACAATCAGGTCGAATGAAATTTTGACTACCTTTGGAAGTAATCAAAACTGGACAAGCTCAAAAAATTTTAGTTCCCATTCACACCTGTATTTAGCATCGTCCACTTGCGATCGGGTTGACCAAAACGCATCTTAATATCAGGTGTAAACGGGGCTTGACATCCGTCATCAGTCCCAAACACTGACTGTGTAAACGTGATCGTAGTGCCCCTGTAGCCTGTGCAATTCCGTTTTATAACTTTGTAGTTTGTAGTTTTATGAACTTTTCAAACTTTGAATGTACTTTCAATAGCCCGGAGCAGTGATTGCATCTTGGCATTTTGCATTTGGTGGTAAACTGTTTTTTTTTTTTAATCCCAGTATTCTTCCGACTACATTTCTTTGCTGCTGATAGTGGAGTGAGAAACATCGCAGAAACATACACATGGAAAGTGTGGTGTAGTTTATCTGAGTTGTTTTTTATGTATGCATGTCTCCGTCAGGTACCGAGAAAGTTCGCCAAGCTCAGGGCTGTAAACATCTCCATGTGGTGAATCCTGAATGGTTGTGGGCCTGTTTGGAGCGCTGGGAGCGAGTCGAGGAGCAACTCTTTCCTCTCAGAGAGGACTATAACAAATCACACAGGTATTTATCTCTCACAGTCTCTCTTTCTCTTCTGTTCTGTCTGTCTGTCCTGCTTTTTTTATCCTTTAAGTTCACTTGTGCCTTTTAGCATAAAGATTGTAAAAACAACATTCTGTTTTGTGGGTATTTTCGGTCGTGACTGCTGAACTTTTCATTGTGCTTTTCACTCGCTGAACTGCAACACTCATGAATAGAATATGACGAAATCTTTCAGCTTGTT
This sequence comes from Sinocyclocheilus grahami, assembly GCF_001515645.1. Classification (NCBI taxonomy): domain Eukaryota; kingdom Metazoa; phylum Chordata; class Actinopteri; order Cypriniformes; family Cyprinidae; genus Sinocyclocheilus; species Sinocyclocheilus grahami. The sequence continues at coordinate 761,328 of NW_015505625.1, forward strand.
CTGACTCCTGCAATATTAAAGAATTATTAGATTAATGATTTACACAAAAATTACTTATTTTGTTCCAAATGCACATGACTTTCCTCTGTGGAACACTAAAGGAGGTGCCTAGCAGATTGTTAAAGGAAAGTGAACTGTGTCCAGGACTGTCATGCAAGATTTTCAGTCTGTTTATCATTTGGCTTCAGAAGGCTTTAAAGCACTACACTATTGAAATGAACTACCTTTGTTACCTTTAAGGCCCATTCACACCAAGGATGATAACTATAATGCTAAAGATACAGTTTTAAAAATCATTCTAAATTTAAAGAATAGCACACTAGGGGTGTCTCCACGATCTGCTTTTGAAGAAATATCGTAGTATCATGCAACAGCGCACATTCTATCAGGTGCAGTTCTGGTGCCAATGCTGTACAATGCCACATACATTCACACCAGTGTCAACTCTGCGATAGAGATACACTCACAGGACACTGCACTTTTTCGCAATCACAAAAGTACATTACTTGCATGTGGTTTAAAGCCTTCCCGGTTAAACATTTCATTCGCGTGCTGTTCTGAGGTTCACAAGGTTTACATATAAACACAGTTGGTTATGTCTAAAATGAAAGTAAACAGTTGAGAGAGAATCGGATGCTTGCAGGTCCTAAAGCGACAGTACTAAACATACCTGTCAACACTCCCGTATTCCACACCCATCCCGTTTTATTTCTCCCGCGAAACTCCCATAATTTGCGTGGCCGAAACCTCGTTATATGAATGATCATATCAATATATTATCCCAAGGTTGTCCAGTTGCCAGATCTTGTGTGAAACGCATCCTACTCACACAATCGATACATCATAAAAATTTCAACCCATTTGTGACCTCAACCTGGCAACCTAAAACCCAGTTGTGCTGTTGATATCTGCGCAGGTAGCAGACGTGGCAATCAAGTGAAATGGGAGAAGACTCGGGTGGTGCTCCAGCGAAAACAAAATATACATGTAAATTTAACTTTAAAAAGTCTATTTGACACATTTCAATTTTGCAAGGAAATTAGAAATAATAAAAGGACACCTTTTCATTTAGAATTTGTCTTAAATCGGATTTTGTAAAAAAAAAAATTGTGGGAAAATCGTATCGTGACATCAGTATCATTAATCGTATCGCATCGTGAGTTGAGTGAATTGTTACATCCCTACTAAAATTCCAAAAGAAGTGTCTAGTTTTATTGTTACTATACAGTACTTTACTCGTCTCCACCTCCAACTGTTGGGACCCGAAAAAGTAAATGTAAAAATGACCACAAACTGTTAGCTTAGGAGGGTTTATTTTTAAGATTAGAGGTTAAATATAACATCTTTTACTGTAGGAGCAGTAGTCCCGCCATGTTTCCAGACATCCCCGGGTCTGTCCCGAAGCCTCTGTTCCAGGCCCCTCCTGTCCAGCAGAAGCCCCTGCCAGCACCGGAAATGAGGACGTATGACCCCGTCACCGGCAAACTAATCCGCCGAGGTCCTCAGGCGTCCCGTCCACCCTCTTATCTGCACTCGCGCGGATCATCCATGTCGGCCAAAGGAGATCTGTCCAGCCTCAGGTACTTCATATGTTTTGTGCATTTATGTTTATGTTTGGCGCAGTTCATACTGATGTTCATCAAATCCAGTCACTGAATATCTGATACAGTAAAGAACTCAAGGTTGTATCAGAATCATGAATATGTATTGCGGGTCTTTTTTGCAGATTCTGCACAATGCATATCATTTTTATTTCTTAAGTGCAAGGGAATGTAATGTTGTATTATATAATGTTTGATTATATATTTATTAGGCGTCTGTATGAAATCCCAGTGGGAAATGTGCGGTCTGTAGCCCGTATGCTGTGCTTGCCTTTTCTTTCCCGGCTAATACTGGATTTCTCATGCAGTCTATTTCACATTAATCTCTAAGCTCTAAATAAAATCTGCGAGAAATAAAGCATTGCGCCTTGGCAGCTCTGAGATTGTGAAACAGAAATTATTAGCAAATTTCATCAGCACCTTTGGCCATTGCTGTGACAAGGGAATAATAAAAACAAGCCTGTAAATGCTGATCGAAAGTGAGGAAGAAAAAAACGTGCCTCCTGTGTCGGCATCTGATGAGGAGAGAAATAAATTAGAAAAGAAATAGTTCACCTTAGGAGCAGTCATTATTTACTCATATGTTGTTCCTTTGATTTACTCTTTGCAGTGGAGTACAGAAGGAAATCTTTTAAAGAATATCCTGCCCACTTTTTTCAGTATAATAAAACTTCAGAAGATGTATGACTTCAGAAGCCTTGGAATATAGCGTTAGTTGTATAGACCGTTAATGGTATGTTAATGGTATGTTTAGTGCTGAGCTCCATACCCAATTAATTTTAAATGTATGTAAAAGAATGGTGAATGTTATTTCCGGTGTTCACATAAAAAAGAGTTTTGCAGGGTCATTCATTCATTCATTCATTTAGCCAGTGTTTAAAACTATCTCCTTACCTTAGCCTGATTCACAACAGTAAGCTTGTAATAATGTTTTCTCATTTGAGTGGTACTAGTAGGTTTTCGCTGGAAATATGAGCATGCCACCGTTCTGCGTCATTTTTACATCTGTAAACATAAAAAAGTCCCAGCTAGTAGGCTATATTGCATGTGATGATGCTGCAGGTGGCGGATCATTTATTGCCTTTTCTCACAGCAGCTGGAATAATTAAATTGATCATTTTGATGGCAGATTGTAATCCAGAAAGAATTATGTGTTAATGATACATGTGATACATGTAATACATGTGAGTGACTGAAATTAGATTATATTCCAGTTTTAAATGTACATCTGATTACAGATACGTGGGATTACACAAGATTTTTATTTCAAAGAGAACCAATTCTAAAGAACATTAATTTGCTTTTTGGGTTAAATTAACAATTTCTTTATATAAAATTCGAATGGTATGACAATTAGAGATTACACTGCAGAACTTGAAATCTACAGGTAACGCTTATACACACAGTCACGCAATGCTGACGTTAAAATTAATAATAATTTGCACGGTTTGATGTGCTATGAGCTAAGTGATAGTTAGATTTAATCACCATTGGTAGCGCGATTTATTGTAATGCCTTTTTTTCCTCAGTTGGTCAGAACAAAAGTGTCAGACATGTTACTCGTTCAGATGACAATATCCAGTGAAAATTCTTATTTGGATCCTACTTCCAAGACATAGAATCTGTGATTCCTAAGTATAAGTATCCTCAGCGGACACATACGCCTCAAAACATTACATTAATTCGTGCTGAGGAGCCGTGCCGACCCACGTAAAGAAGGTGATTCCGCAAATAACTGCAATTGCAGGTTTCAAACAGAGATGCGATAAAGATGCAAAACTTACAGACTGCAGCTTTATGTATACAATTTAATAATTAGAATTTTATTTTTAAATTATTTTAAAATATATTGTTTATTATTGTACATTTTCTCACATTTAAACACAAATCTGCACTAGCGTTTAACAGTTTAGGTCATTAACATTTTTATTTTGAAAGAAATTAAAACTTATGTTGCAAGGACATGCTAAACTGATCAAAAGTGGAAAGACATTTACATAGATTATATAATGTTTGATTATATATTTATTAGGCGTCTGTATGAAATCCCAGTGGGAAATGTGCGGTCTGTAGCCCGTATGCTGTGCTTGCCTTTTCTTTCCCGGCTAATACTGGATTTCTCATGCAGTCTATTTCACATTAATCTCTAAGCTCTAAATAAAATCTGCGAGAAATAAAGCATTGCGCCTTGGCAGCTCTGAGATTGTGAAACAGAAATTATTAGCAAATTTCATCAGCACCTTTGGCCATTGCTGTGACAAGGGAATAATAAAAACAAGCCTGTAAATGCTGATCGAAAGTGAGGAAGAAAAAAACGTGCCTCCTGTGTCGGCATCTGATGAGGAGAGAAATAAATTAGAAAAGAAATAGTTCACCTTAGGAGCAGTCATTATTTACTCATATGTTGTTCCTTTGATTTACTCTTTGCAGTGGAGTACAGAAGGAAATCTTTTAAAGAATATCCTGCCCACTTTTTTCAGTATAATAAAACTTCAGAAGATGTATGACTTCAGAAGCCTTGGAATATAGCGTTAGTTGTATAGACCGTTAATGGTATGTTAATGGTATGTTTAGTGCTGAGCTCCATACCCAATTAATTTTAAATGTATGTAAAAGAATGGTGAATGTTATTTCCGGTGTTCACATAAAAAAGAGTTTTGCAGGGTCATTCATTCATTCATTCATTTAGCCAGTGTTTAAAACTATCTCCTTACCTTAGCCTGATTCACAACAGTAAGCTTGTAATAATGTTTTCTCATTTGAGTGGTACTAGTAGGTTTTCGCTGGAAATATGAGCATGCCACCGTTCTGCGTCATTTTTACATCTGTAAACATAAAAAAGTCCCAGCTAGTAGGCTATATTGCATGTGATGATGCTGCAGGTGGCGGATCATTTATTGCCTTTTCTCACAGCAGCTGGAATAATTAAATTGATCATTTTGATGGCAGATTGTAATCCAGAAAGAATTATGTGTTAATGATACATGTGATACATGTAATACATGTGAGTGACTGAAATTAGATTATATTCCAGTTTTAAATGTACATCTGATTACAGATACGTGGGATTACACAAGATTTTTATTTCAAAGAGAACCAATTCTAAAGAACATTAATTTGCTTTTTGGGTTAAATTAACAATTTCTTTATATAAAATTCGAATGGTATGACAATTAGAGATTACACTGCAGAACTTGAAATCTACAGGTAACGCTTATACACACAGTCACGCAATGCTGACGTTAAAATTAATAATAATTTGCACGGTTTGATGTGCTATGAGCTAAGTGATAGTTAGATTTAATCACCATTGGTAGCGCGATTTATTGTAATGCCTTTTTTTCCTCAGTTGGTCAGAACAAAAGTGTCAGACATGTTACTCGTTCAGATGACAATATCCAGTGAAAATTCTTATTTGGATCCTACTTCCAAGACATAGAATCTGTGATTCCTAAGTATAAGTATCCTCAGCGGACACATACGCCTCAAAACATTACATTAATTCGTGCTGAGGAGCCGTGCCGACCCACGTAAAGAAGGTGATTCCGCAAATAACTGCAATTGCAGGTTTCAAACAGAGATGCGATAAAGATGCAAAACTTACAGACTGCAGCTTTATGTATACAATTTAATAATTAGAATTTTATTTTTAAATTATTTTAAAATATATTGTTTATTATTGTACATTTTCTCACATTTAAACACAAATCTGCACTAGCGTTTAACAGTTTAGGTCATTAACATTTTTATTTTGAAAGAAATTAAAACTTATGTTGCAAGGACATGCTAAACTGATCAAAAGTGGAAAGACATTTACATAGTTAAAAAAGATTTTAAATAGATGCTGATCTTTTGAACTTTCTATTTGTCAAAAAAACATCAGTTTCCACAAAAATATGAAGCAGCACAACTACTTCAACATTGATAATAATAAGAAACATTTATTGAGCAGCAAATCATCATATTAGAATGATTTCTGAAGGATCATGTGACACTGAAGAAATATATTTTAAAATAGAAAACAGTTGTTTCACAATGTTAGTGTTTTTACTGTATTTTGATCAAATAAATGATGAGCCTATGAGACTTCTTTCAAAAACATTATCTTACTGACCTCTAACTATTATCCAATACATATACAAGGTTAAAAGGGTTGAAAAGAATTTGCCACTAAATGTCAAAGAAAAGCAAATGAAAAACACTCATATGCATGATATATATGATAAAAAGTTAAGATAAAGCATTGGCCCAATGTCAGCTGGCCTGCAGCTCTTTCACACTGACCCAACCACAGCCGGCAAGCCTTGATGAGCCCTGGGTTTATAACAGCATGAGGCGGAGTAAACAATGGAAATTTGGGTTTTTTGTTTTCTTTAATGCCATTTTCATATGAATAATGCAAATCTGCTGTCAGGGCTTCCTTCCTGTTATTTGACAGTTACAGTAGACAAGTAACTTCAATTTATCAGTTTTTATAAAAGTTATTCTGTGGTTTGAGGCAACAGCAGAAAACCTAATTTTTTAGGTGACCGAAACAAATCCACTGAAGGTTCAGAAATGAGCTTATTAGCATAGTAATGATTCCAATGTGCTGTTTATAATCTGTCTTCGAAGCTGTTTACGCTCTATTTTTTACCACTCATATTCTCTTTTCCACGCTGTTCCATAACCTGCATGTCAGTTGTGACATTTGAATGAGTGGCATGCTGTAAAGTGGCAAAACAGCATATTTCCATTATAATCAGAAAAAGTTGCCTGCACTTACACACTAAAATGCCCCTATATACTTAAGTGAAATTGAAGAATGAACAAAATTAGGCCGAAAAGGAATTCATTTGGAGTTTGTTTCTGTAGTTCGAAATTGCTTGCCAAAATGACCTTTTAAGATCTCCATTTCTGTTTTGATTCCTTTTTTGATGTGGAAATCACACGGGTCTCCGGGTTAATTTCTTCTATAATTTCTCAATTGTCGACACAATCATTTTCTGTTTAACTTTAGCGTAGAAATTCTGTCGATACCTAAAATGCTAAAAAAGAATTGTAGGGATGCATGATATTGTTGTTGTTTTTTTTGGCGATATCCACTATGTCGACATCGGCTATCGGCCAAAATGGAGTTGAAAAATATCAATAGCGATATACATTTCCTTTTGTTTAGAAACAACACCAAGTCTCTCCTGTGCAGAGATTATAAACAAATAATTTTTGTTTTGGTTACTTTTGCGCATGAACTAAATAAAGAACAATAATAAAGTTATTTTCATAATGAGAGTACATTTAAAGCTTTGAAAATAAATGATCTAAAGCAAACGAGTTTTAAAAATGTGAAAACTTTTAGAGCTCGTAGTATTTAACTTTTCATAAGCCGTTTGGGGAAATAATTACACATTATTGAATAAACCTGTGTATACCACTGAAAGTGTGAAAGACATAAACTCTTAAAAATAAAGGTGCTTAAAAGGTTATTCACAGAAATTGATTCCATAAAGAACCAGTCAGTCAAAGGTTATTTAAAGAACCATCTCTTTCTTAACTTTTTATGATCTGAAGAGACTTCTTTCACCACAAAGAACCTTCTGTGAAATGTAAAGGTTCTTCAGAGGTTAAAGTTTCTTTATGAAACCATTTCAAAAAAAGGTTATTCTATGGCATCGTGAAGCACCTTTATTTTTAAGAGTGTATGACAACATTTACAGGATGCATTGATGAGGAGCCCAAACTACACTCAGTGGCCAAGTGATGCTTATGGTCCATGATATTGGTACAGATTCTGTGTAATAAACAATGCTTGACTGTAAATTTCAAGTTGTAAAAGACATTTAGTTCCCACTTTATGCGAACCTTAGTTCCCAGGTCACCTACAAGATGGATTAAAATGCTGATAAAGTCAAGAAAAGATGAGACATAAACACATGACAGTATGATTGAAATGTTAAAATGTAAAATAATAAAATAAATAAAACACGTTTATTCTGTGGCATCTAAAAAATAATTTGGCGCCTAAGTTTGTTTCTTATAGGAGCCAATGGCTCCTTACTCGATTTTTTAGTTTGGAGCCCTGCTCACATGTAGTGAGGTTAATCGGTTCAGACGCTGTCTGCGCTGACCATCTATCTCCATGTTGTGGCTCCTCTGAAGGAAGTGGAGATGTGATTGAATGTTTGTTGTCTGCTGTGGACAGGTTTGGGCTGTGTGTGTGTTTGATTTGCTCTCGATTGGTTTTTAGGTGTTGCTCAGACCGGGGGAGCCGCTGTCCTGCTTTGGTGTTCTGTCAGAGCAAACTCAGCCAGTTTTGCTTGATAAACATATTTCAGCCAGTGACTGATTACAGCAGCCGCTGATCTGTAGTGTGCATGTTGAGCAATTGATTGTTTCTGTGTTTGCTCAGGTCAGCTCAGGGGTCTCAGCAGACGGATGAGGCTGCAGGATCAAGTCCTGATGATGAGCAGCCAGGACCTTCCCGCAGGAAACGACAGCCCAGCATGTCTGAAACCATGCCGCTCTACACACTCTGCAAAGAAGACCTGGAGAGCATGGACAAAGAGGTTAAACACTCACACTTTCTTAGCTAAATGAGGACATTGCATAGACTTCAGATGTTTATATACGTTAGTTTTACTAGTTATAAAAAGTATGAAGTCAGAAGAAGTAAGAAAAGTCAGAAGAAGTAAGTCCCACACTTTATATTTCTTGTGGTTATTTGCAAATTGACTTTCCTCTTCCATGGAAGAGAGGGGCGGGGTCAGCAGAGCCCATTAGCATTTCAAGAGGCATGCACCGAAACGGGTCGCTGTGTTTTTGACAGGTAAAAAGTATGTTGTTCTACACTACCATTGAGAAATTTTAACCAAAGTATGGTTGCAGACATTTCATGAAGACCCTAAAGAATCATACCAACTTGTGGAAAATGGGCATCCGATGTACCGTTTAAAGTCAGATTTAGTTGGATCTATTTTCATTTTTTTTCTTTGGGTGTCCTTTTAATGTTGATTCTTTTGTTTGATTGCTGTGCTGATGTCCTGCTTGACATTTGTGTTGATAGTTTGTGTACTGAAATGTTTACGGTGGCGTTACATGTTTAATTCATGACCGAGCCACAGTTACATTCCTCCCCCCACACAAAGCTTTTAAGATTCATAAAAGCTCATTAAAAATCCTGAACAAATATCCTGAAGTCATTCCCTGACGATGAGCCAATGTTAATCACCCTCTGAGATCAGGAGGTGCTGAATATTAATGCCGAGACTGTTTGAAGAGGACATGTAAGAAGCAAATTACTGTGATCATAGCAAAGTGCAGATTGAACTGCTGAAAATTAAAATGAAGTCCCTGCCTGATAAAAATTTATTTACCAAACTGGAAGTTGAGGAATTAAAGATATTAGGAATGGAGCACTAGTGCTTTGAGCACACTACTATTTAGTGCTTTGCTGTTTATTCACCCTCATGTTGTTCCAAACCTGTGTGAGTTTCTTCCTTCTGTGGAACATAATAGAAGGCATTTAAAAGGGATAGTTCATCCAAAAATAAAAATTCTGTCATTAATTGCTCACCCTCATGTCGTTCCAAATCAGCAAGACCTTTGTTCGTCTTCGGAACACAAATTAAGATATTTTTTATGAAATCCGAGAGCTTTCTGACCCTTCATAGCAATGAGACTGAAACGTTCAAGACCCAGAAATAGTCCATGTGAAATCAGTGGTTCCATCGTAATTTTATGAAGCTACGAGAATACTTTTTGTGTAAAGAAAACAAAAATAATGACTTTATTCAACAATTTATTCTCTTTCATATCTGTCTTTGCCACACGTTCACAAGTTTCCAAAATTTCTGGAATATTTCTGAAATTTACTAGAAATGTTCCACCTTTTTGCAACCCTATTTGTGTAGCCTAAGTAATTTGTTATATTAGGCATATAGCATGGTGTATTTTTACTAGTTTTGTTTATAAAAGTTTTATGAGTTTGACTTTGTATTACTTTGTTGCTTGAATTGAATCAACGCCAAATTGCTTCTAATTTGAAAGTTGAAGTAATATGCACACGGCGCTTTTACAAGCTATTTAAAAGCAAAGGAAAGCGAGGATAAACGAAAAGTGAGGAAAGCCCCCCCCCCCCAACGCCGATAGCGGTATTACCGGTGTCGTCACACGTCGATTAACAGATGGGAAAATTTCCTCACCGTCACAATCCTAATGTCACATGGACTGTCTATGCAGGGTCAGAAAGCTCTAGGGTTTCATTAAAAATATCTTAATTTGTGTTCCGAAGAGGAACGAAGGTCTTGGGTTTGGAATGACCTAAAGAGTGAGTAATTAATGAAAGAATTTTGTTTTTGGGTGAACTAACCCTTTAAGAATGTTGGTGACCAAACAGTTGCTGGTCCCCATTGACTTCCATAGTATAGAAAAAAATATGGAAGTCAATGGCTTAGGGCTGTGCAAAAAAATCTAATATGATTTTCATGCGCATCTCCTCAGTAAAGCCGCTCCTGTGATTAGTAGTAAATCTCCAGCACGTGCTTTCAGATGAAGTGGCATTTACTGCACAGAGCCGTAGATCACTGACAAGCTACACAAAATCGCGTTCAAAATCGCAGGCGATCCATTGCCGATTTTGAACGCGATTTTGTGTGACTTGTCAGTGAACTACGGCTCTGTGTAGTAAATGCCGCTCCATCTGAAAGCATTAGTTTACTACTAATCACCAGAAGTGGCTTTACTGACTAGATGCACATGAAAATCGCATTTGATTTTTTGCACAGCCCTACAATGGCTACTGTCAACTGTTTGAATACCAACGATCTTCTTTTGTGTTCAGCTGAAGAAAGAAATTCATGCAGGTTTGGAACAACAGGGTGAGTAAATGATCACAAAATGATGATAATTAAATTTTTGGATGAATTATCCCTTTAAAAGTGAAGTCATGAAGAGAAGCGTTTTCACATGAAGAACAATAATGGGCAAACTGGGCGCTATCTTTCTGTCGGTGTGCTGGATCAGTGTTATTGCAGTGTGATATGAGTCTTTGCACTTGTATTGCTTTGCTTATTTATGAGCACATTTCCGTACAGCCTTCCTCTTCTGACCTTGCTCTTCGTTTAAGGTCATCTTCATGCTGACTGGCTCTGCTTTATTAATGATTTTATCTGATCTTTAAAATTGGTCATGGGTGTGTGATTATAAAAAAGGTGTGCTTGAAATGATGAACCCTGCATGGAATATTTCTTTTATCCCAGCTTTGTTGCCGTCAGCTACACTTTCATAGCTCAAAGTGCTGTATATGGAATGAGGTTTTTTTTCTTCACCTTTTTTCTTTTGCATTTGTCTTGTCTTTTTCCACTTTTTCTCTGAAGTGTGAAAGAGAAAGGTGTGCCTCATGGCTCTCTCTTAAAACCACTGACCTAGAAACACCGCTTCAGAGCTTCTTTGACTTCTTTCTCATTTGTCAGCCTGTCTCAGTTCTCCGCTTAGCAGTTATAACATCTCAGCAGTCCATGTCAGAAATCCTGTCACTGCTGACGGTGTTCATAACAGCCGTGTTGCGCTTCCCAGGTCAGATAGCTTCATTTTTTTCCTGTTCACCTTCAGGCTCACTCACATGGATGAAACTAAGCTGTGTCTTACCTTTAACGCAGCAGTGGCTTCAACACAACGGCATTGGTTTGATCACTCATAGGCACATTTTTAAATATATGCTTTGATATTGCCTCTTGCACAGTTGTAAATTTATCCGCTTACATTTTGTGCAAACATTTGGACTTTTAATTGTACTTTTTGTAAAAATTTATGTAATGTAATCTTCAGTGTGCATTTTAAGGGAAATTTGATTTTTAAATGTAAAATTCAATAACAAGAATTCTAAACTGTAAATCATATAAAACTTGAACCATGTAAGACATAAAACTTAAACCCTACAAGACACAGGGCATTTGTCATTTTATATCTGCAACATATTTCATGATACCCGAAAAGGAAGTTTTAATGGATAAAGTGTTCTCTATTTGTTTCTTCTCTTTTCATGTTTTATCATTTAAGACATTTCTATCTTCTTTTTATTCCGTGAAAGCTTGATCCCTTTGCCCATAGGGATTTCCTGGAGCGTCATCAGTTCTGTTGCTTCTGTGATGCATATGTGGAGTTTCCGCCCTCCAGCTTCCAGTATGAATGAAACAGATTTACATGTGTTTATAGCGTTCAGTAATGGCCAATCAATCCTATTTTGGGAAAAAATAATAGTTCTTTTAAAATAAATTTGAAGTAGACATATGATTGTGTAGACATATGTTTTTCTTCAGTGTACTGAAATTTGTTTTAAATTTGTTTTAAAAATCACGTTTCGCAAAAAAACAAAAACACTGATGTGCCAAGCCATCAGAACCGAGCCGTGGTAAAAACCCGAGGTATGTATTGAACGTGGGCTGACTGTATTGTTTCATACCTATTACATAGCCTCAAGGACCTTTGCAAAAAATTTTAATATACAGATTTGTATGTGCGCATGAGAAACCATTAAACAATGCACACTGAGCCACCTGTTGTGTCATCTGCCTATTTCACGGTGTGGATTCTTGGCCAAGAGACCTAAGGCCTTGAAATTTTACATACTGCCCTAATGAAAGCCAAATTTTGAACTCTTTTTTTTATAGACCCTTGAACTTGGCAAATAGGACAAAAGAAAACAGCCGTATTATGCCATCAGCCTATTTTGAGTCATGGTTTATTCGCCACCACAGAGGAAATTGAGCAAGTAGATCTCTATTAATTCATGTGCATTCATGCTCTCGTTTTATTCATAGTAAGATGACAGTGATACACAATGGAAATAGGTTATATAAAACTAGAAATTGTAATGCATAAGCATGCATTCTTGTGTGCATGCAAAAGTCAGTATTTATTTATTTATATTTTAGGGCATTAGTTCTCAACCTTTTTACCCATTATCCAGGTCCCTCACTGCCACCCATCAAATAAAACATTCTAAATGTCTTCACTGAACATTACAGTTGATTATTATTATTTTGTGTTTATAATGGGTACTGTTATTTTCACAGTACCATTCAAATGTATGGGGTCATTTTGATTTTTAAGAAATTACATTAATTTAAGGATCCATTGAGTTGATCAAAAAAGACTGTGAAGAACTTTTTTTTTACAGTGAAATATTTGAAAATAAGTGTAATAAGATTAATTTACAGAGTTTTTAAGCATGCTGGTGATTTTCATTACTACAGCTTCAATTATGTTGAGATCTGATATACCTTGCCCCAAATTTAAAAAGAATTTATTTTATATCCACGCTATAATGATTTCTGAAGGCTCATGTGACACCGAAGACTGGAGTAATGATGCTAAAAATTCAGCTTTGATCAAAGGATATTCAAAAAGTTGTTTTAAATTGTAATATTTCACAATATTATTGTATTTACTGATTATTGATCAAATAAAAATTCCCTCAGTGAGCACAAAAGACTGCTTTAAAAAATATAAAAAAAATCCTGTTTAGAATATAACCACTGGGGCATTTTTAAAAAAGAGATTTTAGTTTGTTCTTCTGTTCCTGTAACTCTTGAACATCCTTTTACTGCTGTCATATGTACGGATGTTTTCAGCTAACTTTCAGTGAAAAATATCATTTATCCCTTAGTTTTAGAAAATAAACATTAGATAGTAGCCATGGTAATTTTGGTGGGTAAATACCATATTTACACATGCAAATGGAAGAAATATAAACCCTCTTTTACTATATTTCATAAATTGTGTGACAATATTTATATATAAAAATAACTTTGCTTACAAATACTTTAAAGTACAACCCCAATTCCAGAAAAAGTTGGGATGTTTTGTAAAATGCAATAAAATCAAGAACCTGTGATTTGTTAGTTCTCTTTAACTTTTATTTAATTGACAGAAGTACAAAGAAAATATTTCCATTGTTTTTGCTGACCAACATAAATGCACTTTATAAATATAAACACATTTCGATTTTGATGGCTGCAACACACTCCAATTAAGTTTAGACAGAGGCAAAATAAAAATAAAAAGGCTATAGAATATCCAAATTAAATTGAACGGTTTTGAAACCGTTCAAGAACTGGTAATAGGCCAGGGTATCATGTTTGGGTATAAAAGGATCATCTCAGTCTTTACAAGCAAAGCTGGATCATGGCTCATCACTTTGTGCCAAACAAATCAAAAATCACATTTCTCGATGCAAAATCGCAAAGCATTTAGGTCTTTCACCAACTACCATACTGTGAAAAGATTCAGGGAATCCAGAGAAATCACAGAACATGTAGAGCAAGGCCTCAGTTGAATGTGCTTTACCTTTGAGCCCTCAGATGGCATTGCATGAGAAACCATCATGCTTAAATGAGTGTTAAATATTGCCACATGGGCTCAGCAGTACTTCAGAAAATCACTGTAATTTACCACAGTCTGCTGCTGCATCAATAAATGCAACTTGAATATCTGTTACTGAAGGAGAAAGCTATCAATTTTATGCAGTGATAACACCAGATTCTCTGGACCAGAGCTCATCTCAGATAGTCTAAAAGACACAAAAATGTGTGCTGTGCTCAAATGAGTCCACATTTCAACTTGTTTCTTGGGGAAAATGATGTTGAGTTCTGAGTCCCAAAGACCAAAGGGACCATCCAGACCTTCATCAGCGACAGATGCAAAAGCAAACGTCTGTCATGGTATGGGGGTGCAGCAGAGCAAACAGCATGGGTGACTGGCATATGTGTTAAGGTGCCATTGATATGGAGGCATATATTGGAATTGTACAGAGATATATACTGCCATCAAGATAAAGTCTTTCATGGGAAGTCTATGGTTATTAGATCAAGACAATGCCAGGTCTCATTCTGCATGTGCTATAACAGCATGCTTTCGTAGACGCATGTGACTGACTGGCCTGCAGATCTGTCTCCTATTGAACATGTATGGCCCATCATGAAAAGCAGAATCAGACAACGATGACCACAGACTGCTGAGCTTCTGAAGTCTTGTATCTAGACTAAATTGTTCAAACTTGTAAAACTTTTAACAATTAGTATCCTCGTATTCCCAAACAATGAAACATTGTAATTAAAAGGAAAGTTGATGTGACACGGTGTTAAACATGCCTCTGTCCCAACTATTTTGGAGTGTGTTGCAGCCACCAAAATCAAAATTAGTTTATATTTACAAAAAAAAATTAAGTTGGCCATTGAAAACATTGGATATTTTTCTTTGTACTTCTCAGTCAATTAAATATAGGTTAAAGAGAATAAACACATTTTCTTGATTGTATGGCATTTCACAAAATGTCCCAACTTTTCTGGAATTGGTGTTGTAGAAAGATGGGAAACATATGCTTCTCATTTTCAAAGTAGTTATTATTTTAGTGCAGTCCTGATTTATATCTTTGTTATACGAGTTAATAATTAAATTGATATTTTTGTTATTATCAATTAAATTTCAAATCTTACTTTTTTGTTGTTGTGGTGTGCCAGCTATAATAATAAAATTAATGACTATTTCTTGAGCAACAATCAGCATGATTTCTGAAGGATCATGTGACATTGAAAGCTGGAGTAATATAACATTTTAAAATATATTCAAATAGAAAGCAGTTCTTTAAAATTGTAGATTTACTGTTTTTACTGTAGGCTATTTTCTATCAAATAAATGCAAACTTACTGAACAGAAAAGATTGGTTTCAAAACCATTAACAAATCTTATTGACCTTTTTTTGAATAGTGGCATAGGCTATATTTTATTTATAATATATATCTTTAAAAGCATGTATTTTAACCCATATATAACATTGAATGGCACATGACATTCATGACATATTTGATTTGATTGGACTTGAAATATTATCACAAGTTTCAAAAGTAGAAAAAAAGCCACATGAATATAAATTAGGCTATATTTATGAGCGTTGAATAAACTCTTTAGAAATTTGTCAGTCAGCAAACAAAAAGCATTTATATAAATTTTTCTAAACAAGAAAAAGCATCTCATGCTTTATCGTGTCTAAATGCATATTGGTTTTATGGGAAGTTCAGCAGCTGCGCTACGGAAAGCCGAGCGAACACTAAAGTAAAGAGTCATTGCTATGGAAATGATACACCGTCTAGTCTAGAAGCGGTAGTATTGGTATAACACTACTACACCGGGCGCGACAAAGTACATTGATACCGTTATATCAGTCGTTAAGAACTGAGCACAAGCGCTACAGTAAACGGATGCCGCATTCTTTGGTGTAAATTCACCGTAACCAAATGCCCCCCCCCCCCTTGAGAAACACTATTTTAGGGACTATGTATGTTAATGTCACTTTGAGAAAATCAATGAAAAAAACCCTGAGAAGGTACAAATATTTACAGATGACTATAAAATATACCAAATGTAAAGCTGAAGATAACGCTGTATGAACAATTTATGTTAAATATGGTCTGAAAATCTACTGAGAGGTTTGGAAATTTTAGTCTGGAAAAGTATGGAATTTTGAAATGAAAAACGTGTAGGTAATAATATTTCACAATATTAAATTTTTTACTGTATTTTTGTTAAATTAAATGCAGCCTTGGTGAGTATGCACTCTCAGAAAAAATATATATACAAAAGCAGTCACTGGGGCAGTACCTTTCAAAAAGTTCAAATATTTACCTTTACAATGCTAATATGTACACTTTAGGTACTAATACGTACCTTTAAGGTACTTTTATGCATCTTTTGGGGGTAAATAAGGTACAAATTTATACCTTTTGAAAGGGCACTCTCCCAGCGACAGCTTTTATACCTTTTTTTTCTGAGCGTTTAAGAGACGTCTTCCATAAAATGTAAAAACTTTATTGACCACAAACTTGTGACTGGTCGTGCATATTATTTTAAATTGATTATATTGACAAGTGATTATAAAAATACCTGAACATTTTAATCCCTAGTACAAGATGTTTTGCTGGGAGTTGAACCCATGACCTTAGCATTGTCATGCTTTGCCAATTTAGCTATATATGTGATCAGTAAGCTGCCTTTGAACAAGTAATATTGTTCCTTGTTAGGGTAAAGTTTGGCAAACTACTACTTTTCAGTGCTGCATCTTGCTGGTTCAGCTGATTTTTTCTCCACACTGCTGCCTGTCACTTCGGAGAGTCGTGCTAGGGTGAACACAGAGTATAAACACCTCTCAGGGCACATGCAGTCTGCTGTGCTTCATGCCACAACCAATATGTCAGGCATAAACAATGTTTGACTCAAGAGCTCGACAGTATCCCAAGATAATGTTAATTTATTTTATATCCACGCTATAATGATTTCTGGAGGCTCATGTGACACCGAAGACTGGAGTAATGATGCTAAAAATTCAGCTTTGATCAAAGGATATTCAAAAAGTTGTTTTAAATTGTAATATTTCACAATATTATTGTATTTACTGATTATTGATCAAATAAAAACTCCCTCAGTGAGCACAAAAGACTGCTTTAAAAAATATAAAATCTTCCCGACTTTAGAACAATGGTGTATAATATATCTTGCAATCATGCACAGTGGCTTTGCACAAAAATAATGCATGTTGTTAATTTAAAAAGTCGTGTTTTATGGTGAAGTGTGATTTGTATGTTTACTAGAAGTATCCATGGTGACAGGCATGGCATCTAATATCAAAATGACTGAGAACATCAAGCTTTAACAAGCTCCAGCTTTATAACAACTTTCTATTTAGGGACTTTATTTAGACCGTAAATCCCTTTCAGTAAAATATCCTGACATAGAGATCCTATAAAATATCATTCACATGAGGCTGCAGATGTAAAACCTGTTCTGTATCTGTTCCTAAGCTCATTTTCTAGCAGCCTAACGGGGGTTTTGTAGAGTAGCCCCCCTTACTCACCAAATATGACATCTCCGGTGAGGTGCAGGAAACCACAGCATTATTATTCTGGGACTTTGCGAATTGGGATATTGAGGGGGTTAGTCCTTTGTTCACCAGACCCGCTGAATGGAAGTAGAAT
Source organism: Sinocyclocheilus grahami (assembly GCF_001515645.1). Lineage (NCBI taxonomy): Eukaryota > Metazoa > Chordata > Actinopteri > Cypriniformes > Cyprinidae > Sinocyclocheilus > Sinocyclocheilus grahami. The sequence goes on from NW_015505625.1 coordinate 778,933, forward strand.
AGTTTCTATATTTAGTGTGTGGAGAGAGCTGTAGCAGGCTTTTAATAAATGAGAAAGCTGAGGTTGATTGAACGTAAATTGCTATTTAAAAAGTCACACATTTGAGGGAGCCGTTCATATGTACTTTTTGCATGGCTGCATGGAAGTAGGAATTAACTTGTTGAAGGTCTGTTGTGGACACTGGTAGCACTAATGTTTTCCTATCATGCATTGCAAAATAGATTTCTGTCCCTCACAGGCTCTTTAAATGTGAAGAATATGTTGACCCGAGTTAAAGCAAATGTTAATTGTTACTTCCAAAATCATTCAGAGAAGGTTTGAATTAGGGCTGCACGATTGATCACATGCGATATTTAACGCGCATCTTATCAGTAAAGCCGGTTACATCAGTAAAGCTGATTACAGAACTGGCTTTCTGACAAGATGCGCATTAAATATCGCATGCGATTTATCGTGCAGCCCTAGTTTGAATGGTTTTGTAATGGCGTCATCATCCTCAGTTGTTTTTCCACTTTCTCTCATAGTCATGACTTGTCCTCCGGTAGGAGACGGGCTGAATGAAAATACAATTTCAGTCTTTGCCAGCAGGTGGCACTTATGAAACCGCAATAAAACAGCGTTTCCTTGGTTGCCGCTGTAAACAAAGCAGTGTAGCACTTATTAACACTGTTTAAATGCATTATAGAGGCAAGATGAAAAGAAAACACCATGTAAACTTTTTTGAAGACAGTCAGTTCCCCACAGAGATACATTCATATAAACCCTCAATTCAGAAATCAGTTGAAAACGTCCAGTTGACTGGTAGGTGTATCTGTACTACACTGTAAAATTTGTTAAATATATAGATTAATAATTGTTAAAACTATGACGGGCTGAATGAAAATACAATTTCAGTCTTTGCCAGCAGGTGGCACTTATGAAACCGCAATAAAACAGCGTTTCCTTGGTTGCCGCTGTAAACAAAGCAGTGTAGCACTTATTAACACTGTTTAAATACATTATAGAGGCAAGATGAAAAGAAAACACCATGTAAACTTTTTTGAAGACAGTCAGTTCCCCACAGAGATACATTCATATAAACCCTCAATTCAGAAATCAGTTGAAATAAAACAAAAACGTCCAGTTGACTGGTAGGTGTATCTGTACTACACTGTAAAATTTGTTAAATATATAGATTAATAATTGTTAAAACTACAAAGTTACTCGCCAAGATGGGTATGTATTTTTTTTGTACATTTTGTATGTATTTGTCTGTTCAAGTGCAAGAATGCGCACAGTACACACAGAACACGCGAGTGCGTGAGTATAGAATGTAGTCGTCTTTAGCATCTTTCTTGAATGCTTTAAAATCGCTGTGAATTTAATAATACGTGGCTCAACTTAAGCACCTTCTCAAAACAGTTCTGAAGCATGCTTTTTGTTCATGTTTGCTGACAGACACCAGTGTTTCCCACAGACTTGCAAATGCAACTTCATTCTCTGCCAGCAGGAGGCGCTGTTGGAGCGGGAGATATAGCGGTTTCCCCGGTAACGGCTGTAATCAAATAAACACTACTTTATCAGGCATTACAGTAAAGACGAAATGAAAATGACATCGAAGCTTTTCTCAAGACGGTCGGTTCTTTTCAAAGATACATTCATATAAAAGCACCCGCGCTGCATTTTAATTTTGAAACGTGCAGTGCTCTGTTTATTCAACAAAGTATAAGCCTTTTGGAAAATAACTAAATGTATGGGAAACACTGGACACTGCTATAAGTCAAATGGCCAAGTGATAACAAAAATAAAAGAGTTCACACATATTACACAGCCTGCTGCTCATAACTGCTTAAGACTCGCTGGCCACGAGCGATGACATCGTGGAGGCTATTGTCGGTCCCACAGACGCATTTCATGAGAAAAGTTAAGGTGCATGTTATAATCAGTCCAGAAGTTTCGTCTGAATTGCATGTGTTTCTACTTTCACATGCAAATAACTTGTTGCACTTATGAATATGATAACTTTCCGGCATCAATTCTATAGGGTAAAACGTAATTCCGCTTTCGAAACGGTCTGCTTTTCCCTGCCATCATTAGCTGAAGCTGTGTGTGAACAAGAAGCGGCTGCAGAGTGTGAGTTGCTCCGTCTCTCACGCAGGCAGAGAGAGATTCTCCGGCGTTCCGCAACGCTTAGCTGCCTGCAGAGGCACCTGCCTATAAATTGGCCTAATTTGCAGCACAATCGGCTGATGCCGATTAATTAAAAAATTCAAAAAAATCGGCCGTTTAATCGGTCGACTTCTACACGATAAGCTTAGTGACGATGCAGCAGTGGCTCGATCGGGCCAGTGACAAATACGTCAACTGCCCCGAGCGTCTTTCCTGCTGGCCCCAGGCCATTGGGCAGTCCTTATTGTTGAGCCCTGGCAACCAATCAGAACATCCATATAGCCCTATTGATCTCTTGGATGTGCATCAACTGTTATGTTTTTCTATGTGGCCGGTAAGTGCCAGAGGATTATTTTATCATTTATTTATTACTTTATTTCAGAAGTATATATATATAATCTATGTGTTATTCTGAGTTAATGCGGCCATTCAAGGTTGGGTTGGTCCTGAAACATCACCATTAAAGGGAAAGAAATGCACGTAAGCCTGAGGGCTCTGAATTTTGAGGTGGGCAGAAATCATGTGTTTTCAAATGTCATCCTGCTTCTATTAGCTCTGCAGCCCAAATGTCTTTGGCATTCTTCAGTGTTCAGAAAGCTTTGGATGAAGAAAAAAAGAAATCCCTAATTGGCTGCTTGGCAGTTATCATATTGTGGTGCAAAACTCGATATTGAAATGTCACTAGTGAACCACAGTCCCAAAATCACAATGTGGTTTGCCAAGAAGCATTTTAGGACTTTGAGATCAATGACGTGCACGTGGCCTACATGACCTTTCTCATCCAGACACCTTACTATCTTGTCTAGCAGTTTGCAGTGTTTGATGGGAATATACCACAACTCAACCGCTCAAATGTTAAGTCCTGTATCAGATGAGGCAGAATGTTTAACGTACAACAATTTATTGGCCAGCAGTTTGAAATGGTTATTTCTTTGGCTTAATGTCCTCGTGCCATGTGGGGGGAAGAGATATGTCTGAGGCAATATGTTATTGAATCTGTTGATGTTTTCTCAGTGGGAGGCAAAGATTTGGTCAGATATACACGCTTCCACACATCGTGGCATTCATTTTCCAAACAACAACTGCTGCATACTCTTGTCTGATTGTATCAGTTGAGTTGTTTGCTGTGACCAGAGAATAGGCGGTTTGGGTGCTTTAGAAATGTGTTCATGGTTTCCGCTGCTTCCTGATGAGATCTGATACGCGTTGCTGTTTCAAATTTGTGTGTAATTTACCCAAGGCATCGCACTTGTAAAAAGGGATTTTGCAGATTAGATTTTTACTTTAGGAAAAATGGTCTACAAAGAGATATGGAAATAAATATTGAATGCCAGCTTTCAGCAACAGCCACGCATTGTCATCGGTTAGTTTCCAAGTTAAATCAGTTTGCGATAAGATCCTATATTGCGCTGGCCAATCACTGGCTCTAGAAAGAGATCCAACACCATCTCTCTGGAAAAGAGGTAGAGATTTGGGAGTGAGGTTTTTCATTTAGGTTAGTAGACAACTATGGCTGCAGGATATTGGGAAAAACTGACATTACAATTTTGCGATATGACAAAGAATTACAAGAATTTTCATCAGGGGACTTGAATAGCTCTATTTGGAAAGAAATAATCATTCTAGCATGATTGGGGTGATTTTGTTGGAGAAAATAATGGAAAATAAATAGCATGAGCCATCCTTTTAGGGCTGAACGGTTTAGAAAAAAAAGTGAAAAGTTTGGGTGTTCACATTTTATGTTTACTCTGCACGAAAACCAACTCAAACCTCTTTCAAGGCCAGGATACACCAAGCTGACTTCAAAGAACTATTTGTTTCTTATTTCTTGTAAGTTAAAAGGCAGATTTTTGCTCAGATCCATTAATTGTGGGTTTTAAACTACTCTATGGTCAGAACATAACAAACACTTAATGTTTTTGCATTCTTTACACTTCTCCAGTCATTTTTCCTTAACAAAATAAATATATTTATATAAAAAAACGAATTTCTTAGTTTCTGCTTGTTCAAATGAGTGATATGGTTTCAAATCATGAAACAGGTTTGTGTTGTTTGACCTTTTGACCTTGTTTGTATCTTCAGCACAGTTTGCAGTGCATGCTGCAATATTAATATTACATTTTTACATTTGATAACATTTGACAGTATTAGCTTGAGTTAGGATGCAGATGTAAATTTGTTCATTATCAAAAACCGCAACATCTGTAAAAAAAAAAATGGTAACAACCTCATTTTTATTTGGTGAAATTTAGTTATTCTGATTGTTTGAGTTTTATTCAAATTAACCACCGGGCTTCCATAGTAGCATACACTAGATCATGATAACCACAGTTAAAGCCACACATGTAGCACCTCAATACTACGGTAAAACTATATCTTTCTGGTTTCTAGGTATTTGTATGAAAAACAGTAGTCTAAATACATTTAGTATAAATGCACAAACAGCTTAATCACAAAAAATACTGTTAATATATTCCATTACTTCAATACATTTAATACATGTCTACATTAAAAATATAATAAAATTTTATATGAATAGCCCACGTCATCAAAGTCAGGCAACACAACCCTGTTTCATGATTTGAAACAATATCTATTTATTATTTATTTATTTATTTAGTCATTTAGCAGACGCTTTTATCCAAAGCAACTTACAAATGAGGACAATAAAAGCAGTCAAAATGAACAAAAGAGCAACAATATATAAGTGCAAATGACAAGTCTCGGTTAGCCTAACACAGTACACGTAGCAAGGTGTATATATATATATATATATATATATATA
>NW_015505625.1:784007-826440 GCF_001515645.1 Sinocyclocheilus grahami
TATATATATATATATATACATACACATACATACACACATATATACACATATACACATACACACACATACACATGTGTATATATATATATATATACACATATATACGTATATCTCTCATTAGAACATGCAGAAACGAAGAGATTAATCTTTATATTAAGATATTTATTGCCTATATTTATATATATATGTATTGACTTTAAACTGGAAAGAAATAAAGATTTGAAATTAATTAATTATAGATATCGACTGAATCAACATATCACCCAGCCCTATGTTAAACCATCATGTGGTTTGCCAACAAATAAATATGCCCTATGAGTTTCAGATTGCATTTATTATTATATTTATTCAGTTGCAGAATTAATTTGCAGTTTGATAACCACACTAAGACATAATTGCCATATCAATTCTATTTCTATGTATCATGTAGCCCTCTAAGCAACTATTCAGAACATCCTAACAACCAACAATCTATCAACCTTAGGAACACCTTAGCATTCAGCCTGGTGGTAACCCACAAAACCCTGATATATCATGTTGGTGAGATTTGTGGCCACCACTCACATTCTCTATAGAAAATGTAAAAAATCAAGCTCATTGTTGTTTTTGTCATCTCACGCTAAGATGTGTGTGTTTGTGAACTTAGTCACATTGTTTTGTGTCAGTGCTGCTGTGATGCGAGTCGTGCCGTACTCTGAAAGCAGGAGTGAGCCGGTCTGTTTGTTATTGTGAGTCCGTTCTCTGAGAATGTGTGTGATGAAGTGTGTTTGATTGCAGTTCTAGCACCACGTTATTAGCTTCATTGCACATTTCACACCTCAGCTCTCTTTGGGACCCACCTAACCACTGCCAGCACCACGTTAAGTGCTAACAAGTTGAGAAATTAGAACAACGTCTTCTCTCTGTCTGCTGCCCTTTATCTCTGCCTCTTCTCCCAAAAAATAGTCCTCCACAAATGCTAAAAGTTAAAGCCGAGGGGCGTAAATTCACTTCGTTTCAAAAGAAAGATTGCTAGTAGCAAAGCTAAGTGCTGCCTTTGCCCTCTTGGCAACAAAAACCAAACAGAATCAGTTTTTCTGCATTTGCCATCAGAGTAGCACTATTTTTTTGTCACTTTCAAATGTTTGAAAATGCAAATGAAGTACCTCAAACCTGGAATAACAAATGCTGGGTGTTAAAGGTCTGTATCCATATGCATGGTTTCCTCCAAATATATTCACTTTCATATAATTAAACATGGTTTTATATAAATGACTCCATAAACCCACCCACTCCAGACGCAGCACTAAAGTTGTCAAGAATAGAGGGCCGTTTTGCAGCTGTAGGATGTATTACATTACAGGGCCATATAGGGCAGCATTGCATAATTATGGATGATAATAATTGTATGATACAATACCAGTGCAAATAATAGACTTACAGATTTATACTCGTCTCAAGAGTTTTAGAGCAGCATTGCTTTAACTTTTTAGAACAGCCCCCATAGTAACCGTTTTAATGATTGACTGTAAGTGGTTTATGATTGATTCGATGGATCTGTCACATGCTTTCAGATTAATCTAAGAGTGAGAACAGGAGCCTAATGTTTTATGCATGGGCTCAAATGTACACGTTTAAAGGTTTGGGGTCAGTAAGATTTTTAAATGGTTTTTGAAGTCTCTTATGCTTACCAAAACTGCATTTATTTGATCACAACTACAGTAAAGTCAGCACTTTTGTGAAATATTATATTATTGAAATATTGAAAATATTACAATTTATTAAAAAAATATATTACAAACAGAGCAACCATCTGCATGTTTCATGAACATTATGAAATGAAATCATGTTTTGGAGGCAAAAAAGGTCAATATTTTCACATCTGTCAGGTGTTCTAACAATTTTGGCCACCACTGTGTGTGTGTATGTATATGTGTGTATATATATATATATATATATATATATAATCAAGCCCAAAGTTTTTAATGATAACGTAAATTTATTTTGCTTCTGTGCCACATTAAAAAGTAGGTCTATTTGCTTCTTTTTGTGCTTCAAAAAAATTGAAGGAAAGACTGTGCTTCCAGGAGCTGATGTTGCTACATATTCTAATTTGAATTTTATTTTGTATTAATTCATCAGTTTATCTTCCTGTTACCTTTTTATAGCACCTTTTGTGTGTCCTTTAGCATACCAAAGTGACTTCAGATGCAGAAATGACATTAAAAGGCAAGTAACAGAAACATTCTTACTGTTGTTATTTCCACCAAAGAGGATCAAGATGGTGAAGGTGCTCAGCCTGAACCTACAGGAATCCTTTATGTGGAAAGGGGCTGATTATAGTGCCTAATGTGGGTCTGTTGTCATTCCTGTGAGGAAGGAATGGCAGGAGCAGTGTTATAAATTGAATATTATCCAAACCATTAGTCAGTGCATTGCAAAGACCTGAGAGACATGAGAGTATTTCCATACGTTTAAAACAAGCACTCAGGGGAACGTATGGTAGATAAGTTCAGACACAATGCTGGTGAGAAGGGCGTTGCAGTAGTCAAGCAGTGAAATGACCCTGGATGTGGAGCGGAGGAACGTGATTGTTGAACGTGCAGTTGTGCTTGAAGTGGCAGAAAAGTACGAGGTGACAAATAGGGCTTGTCAAATGCAAGGCTCAACAGTGCAAGCGTTTAACTTGCATTTGCGACTAAAAATAGATGTGTGCGAACTGTAAAATGTATTTAGAAGCATGTGTGCGAAAGTCCCCACAGGCCCTTAAAAAGTGTACAAAATTCAGATGGATCTGATTTAGGGTCATAACTCTTAAATATCTTAAATGCTATAACAAACTAAACCCAGGATTTATGATTTATGATACATCTTAATGTGATTAACTTCAAAAGGCTATGATTTCATGAAATAAATATGAGTGCTGCATAATGTCAAATGTGGTGCTGCTGCACGTTCTACAGGCTCATGGTTTCAGAGCAGTTCACAATCAATGAATACTTCATATTTATGCAAATATCGCTTGTGATCTACTGCTGATGAATTATGACTGTTTGTTTCTTGGTGATTGTATTATAATATGTTATAGAGGGTTGTAAGAGTGCATTTTTTTTTATCCACCAAATATATATATTTTTTTTATTTATATATACATATATATATTTTTTTTTACATAAAAATATACAAACACCTTCAGGAGAACATTAACAAAGAAAAAAAGATAGAAGTAAGTTGTAAAAGTAAGAATATCTGTATACATACGAAGAGGAAAAATAAAACAGCTATCTAAACTTATTCAGTCAATAGAAATTAATTTTTCATATAGTTCCAAAGACCTGATTTTTTTTTATTGCTAGTCAAACAAAAAGATGTGAGCAGTGAGTCAACCTCAATCAGAAAATGTGAAAGAGTAGGAATTAGGGATGTAACGATTCACTCAACTCACGATTCGTTTCGCTTCACAATTCGATTCACGATTTTATTTTATTTTTTACAAAAACATTTTTGTAAAAGATTTAAGACAAATTATAAATTAAATGTGTCCTTTTATTATTGCTTGGACAAAATGCTACACATTTCTTTGTGAAATTGAAATATAACACTATAAAAAATAAAACGTATTGTCCTCATTTGTAAGTCGCTTTGGATAAAAGCGTCTGCTAAATAACAAAATTTAAATATAATGTAAATAAAACTAAATTGAAAAAAAATAAGTAACACAAATAAAATAAATCTCTTCATATAAACAAACTAAGGCTTTGTCTGTGCTCTTTCCTTTTAAAATTAGAGGCAACCACTGCATTTCAATCATGATCCAAACAAAGATGCTGCATACATGCAACATGAGCAGTTTTTAATCTAAATTAGATTGTATAATTAAGAAATTTGAAGCAAAAACAGAATGGTTTGACTTCAGTTTTGTGAAACTATACATAAATATATCTGCATGAAACAGAAACAGCAGACGAGCTGAACGAGATGCAGATGCACTCTCTGCCAGCAGGCGGCGCTTAAAGCGTTTTCTTGGTTTCCGCTGTAAACAAAGCAGCGCTGCACTTATGAACTTTAATATACCATCTACACTATTCTAAAGACAGTAAGTTCCCCTCAGATGTACATTCATATAAACTCTTACCCCTAAATGAATCGCGATTTGTTTAGCATCTCAACCGATTTGAATCGTCACATATTTTAATAGATTTTCAACCGGCTTGCGGTTAATCGTTACATCCCTAGTAGGAATTGAGCCCATAAATGTTTCTTTATAGATAATAGATTTGCCAAACAAAATATAAAAAAGTGGAAAATATATTCTTTAGATTTATTGTCAGCGTAATAACAAATAGTATCTTTCAAGTTAAAAGATTGTGCAAAGATAGAGGGTTTGTTTAAATGGGAATACAAGTGCAAACCAAAATTTCTGAACAAATTCACAATAAAAGAATAAATGTTTTAATGTTTCATCTTCGTTGCCACAAAATGTGCATGTACTACACACACTAGATACAGTTGAGTTATCAGGATATGTTTTATGCAATATTTTAAAGTGGACTTCTTTGGTCTTATTAGGAAGAAAATATTTACAACCACAACCACACTCTTCTCCAATCTACAGTATATTATCAAGTAAGGCAGCCCAATCAGATCTACCTCGAGGAATAATACTATCTCTCTTCTGAAAAGAAACCTACCTGCAAAGGTAGGAATTGAGCCCATAAATGTTTCTTTATAGATAATAGATTTGCCAAACAAAATAAAAAAAAAGTGGAAAATATATTCTTTAGATTTATTGTCAGCGTAATAACAAATAGTATCTTTCAAGTTAAAAGATTGTGCAAAGATAGAGGGTTTGTTTAAATGGGAATACAAGTGCAAACCAAAATTTCTGAACAAATTCACAATAAAAGAATAAATGTTTTAATGTTTCATCTTCGTTGCCACAAAATGTGCATGTACTACACACACTAGATACAGTTGAGTTATCAGGATATGTTTTATGCAATATTTTAAAGTGGACTTCTTTGGTCTTATTAGGAAGAAAATATTTACAACCACAACCACACTCTTCTCCAATCTACAGTATATTATCAAGTAAGGCAGCCCAATCAGATCTACCTCGAGGAATAATACTATCTCTCTTCTGAAAAGAAACCTACCTGCAAAGCTACAGTACTCTTGAAAGTTTTTGGCACTTGTGTAAAAATGCTGTAAAATGGGGATGCTGTCAAAAAAGTTTCATAAATAGATTTTCTTTATCAATTAACTTCTATTAACTAAATTAAATCAACATTTGGTTTGAGCATCCTTTGCGTTTAAAGCAGCTTTTGCCCTCGGTGTACTTGCTCATAGTTTTTTAGAGAGCTTTGCAGGTAGGTCTCTTGAAGCATCTCGGAGACGCTGCCACAGTTCTTCTGGATTGAGTCTGTCTCAGTTTGTTCTGTTTCTTCATGTGATCTCAGACAGACTGATGATGATCAGATCAGATCTCTGTGTAGAGCAAACAAAAATCTCACTGGATTATTACAATTAATGGCTAAATGAATGTTTGGAAATGTAAACTGATAGTTCCTACTGACACACTACAGCAAAAGATAGAAATAACTGACTTAAAACCATTTTTTAGCTGGTGAAAATACTAGTGCTCTTTTTAATTTTGGTCACCACTGAATATCGTTTACGGTTACACTTTATTTCGATAGTCCACTTTAGGCATTCTACTAACTATAAGTAACTTTGTAACTACATGTCAACTAATTCTCATTAATTTGCAGCTACATGTCTACTAACTCTCAGAGTAGACTGTTAGGGTAGGTTTAGGGTTAGTAGAATAAGTTGACAAAGAAAGTGTTAGAAGATATTAAGCAGACAGTCTACTAATACTCTACTAACTGCTAGTTGACATGTAGTTGCAAAGTTACTTACTGTTAATAGAATGTCTAAAGTGGACTATCGAAATAAAGTGTTACCTCGTTTACTAGTTTTGAAACAACAGTCTATTACAGTTTAAATTGTACAACTGTAATATGTACATTTTGAGTGGCAAGTATGACCAAGCTCTCACAAAAGACAAAAGCTATAGAGAACAAGGAGGACATTGGAGAGTCTATAAACAACATGTGAAATCAGAGTATAGGAAGAAAACTAGGCATATTCTAACCAAGAATCGCCCAATGAGACGGCAAACCTTTGTTTAACTGATATTTAAAGCTTCCAACTACCATAGCTGTGCACCATTCAGAATGCCTTTTAAATTCAGTTTCATTGAGGTAGCAAACAGGATTCTGAAATGCATTTTAAATTTGAATTTGAGTTTGATTAAATTTAATTGAAATTCAAAGAATGTGTAACTCATTCTTTTTAAAAGGGACATTGGATGCGAAATTGACTTTTACATGGTGTTTGCATATAAATGTGTCTTAGCAGTGTGTGGACACAACCACCCAGCAATGATAAAAATCCATTCACTCCTTTTTTTTTTTTTTTTTTTTTAAACCACAAAAAACCTAAACAGTTATCAAGCTGATGACCATTGAGGAATATTAACCAAAGTATTAACCTTAGCTTTGTAGTGTTGTGGGCCTGATGGAGACTTTGCATAAAGCCAGCCAATCAAATCAGAGCTTGTGATTTTGAAAAGTGCTTGCAAATTTGATATGTATCAGACAAGCAGTGTATGCGCTTGTGGGTGGCCCGCGAGTGTCTGAGGTCTGAGCCTGAGACCCACTCGTCTTCTAGAGTGACACCAAACGTTTTAACACACCTGGAGGCATTGATTCTGTGATCATCAGCTGACACAGAGAGTGAAATGTGTGACTGATAAGTCTTCGTCAGCCCGTCGCCTCAGAAAACACCCACTGCTGATGCAGGTATCAATACATTAGAAATGACACCAGCTGTGAAATGCTTTCATACCAGCATGTGCCTTTTCTTCTCTCAGAAAAACACTTCCCAGAACTATGTCCTGTGTAATTTGCTGCTGTTTGAAGACGAGGCTTATTTTTTCCTTATTTTATTTGCTTCAATCACAGTGGTCCAGCTAGCAGTGATTTGATAATCGAGGTCTGTTTCTGTTCAGTGATTCTGAAATTTGATTACAGTTTTTCTATCACAGGCCTTTCAAAGATGGCTTGTACACCCACAAGTGGCTCTGTTTTCTTATTTGGCAAGCTGTCCAAAAAAACATGTTTTTCTTTAGACTAGTCTGTTGTTTTGTCCTACTTTGTTAGTCAAGCTACTATTTAGATGAGAAATTGATGACGTTCACCCAAAAATGGCAATTCTGACCCCATAAGGATTTCGTACGTAAGGCTTTCGTTCACCTTCGAAACTTAAATTAAGATATTTTAATGAAACCCTAGAGATTTCTGTCTCTCCATTAAAAGTCCATGTGATCAAAAATGTTATGTTTCAAAAAGTTTGTCCATATGAATCGAGCTGTTCAATCCAAGTCTTTTGAAGAGATATGATTGCTTTATATGATTAACTGTAGGGGTGGGAGAAAAAATCGATTAACCTAACTGCCGCGATTCTTTTTAAAATGATTTACAAATTGATTGGTTTATCTCAGAATCTATTTATATTTAATTATTTTACTTATCCTACGAGGTGGTGGGGAGAAGTTACCACTTTTATTCCAACAGAGGGTGACATGTATAGGTGTGTTCGACTTGTAGCAGCACCGTGCAGACGATCGGCGTATGACATCAAAGTACCGCGAGAGCGACTCGAAGGCATGCGGAGCCGTCTGCTCTCTGTAGCTCTAAATGTTATGTTTCAAAAAGTTTGTCCATGTGAATCGAGCTGTTCAATCCAAGTCTTTTGAAGAGATATGATTGCTTTATATGATTAACTGTAGGGGTGGGAGAAAAAATTGATTAACCTAACTACCGCGATTCTTTTTTAAAATGATTTACAAATTGATTGGTTTATCTCAGAATCTATTTATATTTAATTATTTTACTTATCCTACGAGGTGGTGGGGAGAAGTTACCACTTTTATTCCAACAGAGGGTGACATGTATAGGTGTGTTCGACTTGTAGCAGCACCGTGCAGACGATCGGCGTATGACATCAAAGTACCGCGAGAGCGACTCGAAGGCATGCGGAGCCGTCTGCTCTCGCGGTGCTTTGATGACTTCATACAACAATTGTTATGCGTGCTCAGCGCTGCTGTATTAGATGATGTCGTATACGTTTCAAGCTGGCGCGAGCAAGCAAAACCATGATGGAGGCAGAGGATCAAACCTCTTCGAGAGTTCTTTCTGCACCGTCACGTTTTAAATCCCAAGTGTGGAAACACTTTGGATTTTACACACAACCGGGAAAGCATGACTAAGCATGACTAAAACGGCATGCAAAGTAGCATAGCACTTTATTTTATTTTATTTATTATATTCATGTGCAAGTTCAGGGTTTTGGTACTTGAAAATTTCATGGTTCAAGGTACTTTAAATATACACTGTGTATGTGTATGCTCCTGAAATAAAAGTTCAGAAAGATGTGATGCATTTTGTTAATATGACTCATCATATACAGTCTATTTAATAGTATGATCAAGTATTTTCCATTGTCTAGTCTTTAATAAGCAAACAAAAATCACAATTAATTGTAATATCGGATATATATTAAATCGGCACACAAGTATCGGGATATTATTGAATCGGCAGATTAGCGTATCGTCCCAGCCCTAATTAACTGATACTGATTTAATTTAGTCTTTTGTTCACATAGAAACTTTGATCAACACACATACATAGAGCACATTAAATATGGTAAACAGAAACTCAAACACGCTTTCTTGACTCGCAAGAACCAGTAAGGTTTGTTCACGTGTGTCAGGCAAAAACTTTTGGTCTTCCATTTACCATATTTAATGTACTGTTTGTATGTGCATCAATAAGAACAGTTGAGCTACAGTTTCATTTGTTTTTCAAAAGTGAATGAAAGTCTTAAAGGTTTGGATGAGTTAATGACAGACTTTTCATTTTTGGATGAACTATCCATTTAACATCTTTGAAGAACAAAATATATAATATATTTTTTTAATCATTAAATTCCAGTATACAGACCCTGCAAATGACTTTTGTTACAAGTACAATCTGATCAAGGTCCACTGGTAACAGTGCCATCAGTTTTTTGGGTTTGAGAGGGGGTTAAAGTAGCCCCCAAAGTAGCGCCATGACCATATCCCATATCAAAACTCAAAATATGTCATTTCCATACCTAAAATACATATTTTACTGTCACCATTTTGCAGATTGATCATAAACACAACAAAAAATCTTCCTATCAGTTTTCTTCCTTCACAAAACTTAACATCTACCACAGCTTTATCAAAGGTAGAATGGAAAATGTTTCAGTACAAGCATTTCAGTCAAATGTAATTTATGCAATATTTCAAACCTTTAACCCACAGGAGAAAATCAACCCACCGCAACGGTTTAAAATCAGCCCAATTCCGTGGGAAAAATGCAGATTTGGCAACCCTGCATCCTACACGAGCTGCATCCAAAGTGATATAAGTACTCTGCATATTGATAGCAGCTCCCTGATGCCCGAAAGTTATATGCAATATTAGATTGTTTGTGTGAGCAGGCGGTAATGGTCAGAAATTGGGAGCGGAGCGGGATTAAGAAAACAGTCATGCGCAGGGCTTTAATACAAAAATGCTCACAATGAATGGCGATTATAGAAAGCAAAAGCCGAATCCCGGGCCGGACACATTTTTTTAAGTCCAAAAAGAGGACATGTCCGGGGAAAAGAGGACGTATGGTCACCCTACAGTATAGTCTTAGCAGTGTCTGTCTCTTTTTATGTCTCTTGCATAAGTGGATTCTTCTGGACTTCAGTGCTGGCCACACGTCACATTGCATTATGACGTAAAGGACTCAGCAAATGCAACGGTGCTCTCTGGCACTGTTTGCTTTTGTTAGTCAGTTCAGCAGTGCTGACCTGGGGTCATCTTTATTTAAAGCTGCAGTCCGTAACTTTTTTGTGTTCAAAATTGACAATTTATATAATAAGCGAGTACACCATGAATCCATTTTCTAAACCGTGTTTTTGGCTTGTCCTGAATCACTACAGTACATCTATAATAAGTGTTTATATTCTGACTATTTCAGACTGGTTCGGGTAGGTAACGCTGCGGAGTAGCCCAGTACTTGCCTGATTTGTCATAGACATAGAGAAAAGTAGCTCTGGCTAAAATGTTCTTCCACAAGACACATGTAGTTCTGTTTCATGCAGTTCTGTTCCAAAAGTTACGGACTGCAGCTTTAAATGTTCTGTCTTCATTTCTGCCACTCTGAGATGCTATTATGAAACAACTTATTACTTTTTATTATGTGTATTTGTAGATTTATATAAATATTTGTACATTTGTTTAGTTTTATCTTATCTTGTACCCCATATGGATGAAAAAATGTCTTTATAGGTTTCGTCTGACAATGTCAGGATGTCTCAGACTGCATCGGTCAGGCAGTTCTGTAGACCAGAGCACATTGTCACTCAGGTCACTGTGTGCCTCTGTAATCATCATCATCAATGCCGTCATCTCTACTCAAGCCCAAGCCTAAGCTCTGCTGTTCCTAATTGAAAAGCCTGGTTCCCAGGCAGGAATGAAATTATCCTCTCGAGTTGTCATTTTGAGCAACATAAGAGATGATGGGAAACTTTTTCTCTCTGTCTCTCAGCTTTTTTAATTTTTCAGTGGTCTATGCTGAGAAAAAGAGGCATCGCAGGATTTGGTCTGAGTCTTCTGTTCTTGATTTGTTAAGAATGATTCCAGAACTAAAATTGAGGGTCAGATTTGATGTCTGATGTTGTGACTTGGCTCAATGTTATGACATTCTCTTAAAAATTAGAAAATTCTGTCATGAACTTTAAATGTGATTTAATGAAATAAATGTGAATGCTGCACCTTGCGAAGTAAAATTGCATCACTGTTGCACTTTTGCACCCAAAAATGGCAATTCTGACCCCATAAGGATTTCGTACGTAAGGCTTTCGTTCACCTTCGAAACTTAAATTAAGATATTTTAATGAAACCCTAGAGATTTCTGTCTCTCCATTAAAAGTCCATGTGATCAAAAATGTTATGTTTCAAAAAGTTTGTCCATGTGAATCGAGCTGTTCAATCCAAGTCTTTTGAAGAGATATGATTGCTTTATATGATTAACTGTAGGGGTGGGAGAAAAAATTGATTAACCTAACTACCGCGATTCTTTTTTAAAATGATTTACAAATTGATTGGTTTATCTCAGAATCTATTTATATTTAATTATTTTACTTATCCTACGAGGTGGTGGGGAGAAGTTACCACTTTTATTCCAACAGAGGGTGACATGTATAGGTGTGTTCGACTTGTAGCAGCACCGTGCAGACGATCGGCGTATGACATCAAAGTACCGCGAGAGCGACTCGAAGGCATGCGGAGCCGTCTGCTCTCGCGGTGCTTTGATGACTTCATACAACAATTGTTATGCGTGCTCAGCGCTGCTGTATTAGATGATGTCGTATACGTTTCAAGCTGGCGCGAGCAAGCAAAACCATGACGGAGGCAGAGGATCAAACC
This sequence comes from Sinocyclocheilus grahami, assembly GCF_001515645.1. NCBI lineage: Eukaryota > Metazoa > Chordata > Actinopteri > Cypriniformes > Cyprinidae > Sinocyclocheilus > Sinocyclocheilus grahami. The sequence goes on from NW_015505625.1 coordinate 795,559, forward strand.
TCTTCGAGAGTTCTTTCTGCACCGTCACGTTTTAAATCCCAAGTGTGGAAACACTTTGGATTTTACACACAACCGGGAAAGCATGACTAAGCATGACTAAAACGGCATGCAAAGTAGCATAGCACTTTGTAGCTCTCGCGGTGCTTTGATGACTTCATACAACAATTGTTATGCGTGCTCAGCGCTGCTGTATTAGATGATGTCGTATACGTTTCAAGCTGGCGCGAGCAAGCAAAACCATGATGGAGGCAGAGGATCAAACCTCTTCGAGAGTTCTTTCTGCACCGTCACGTTTTAAATCCCAAGTGTGGAAACACTTTGGATTTTACACACAACCGGGAAAGCATGACTAAGCATGACTAAAACGGCATGCAAAGTAGCATAGCACTTTATTTTATTTTATTTATTATATTCATGTGCAAGTTCAGGGTTTTGGTACTTGAAAATTTCATGGTTCAAGGTACTTTAAATATACACTGTGTATGTGTATGCTCCTGAAATAAAAGTTCAGAAAGATGTGATGCATTTTGTTAATATGACTCATCATATACAGTCTATTTAATAGTATGATCAAGTATTTTCCATTGTCTAGTCTTTAATAAGCAAACAAAAATCACAATTAATTGTAATATCGGATATATATTAAATCGGCACACAAGTATCGGGATATTATTGAATCGGCAGATTAGCGTATCGTCCCAGCCCTAATTAACTGATACTGATTTAATTTAGTCTTTTGTTCACATAGAAACTTTGATCAACACACATACATAGAGCACATTAAATATGGTAAACAGAAACTCAAACACGCTTTCTTGACTCGCAAGAACCAGTAAGGTTTGTTCACGTGTGTCAGGCAAAAACTTTTGGTCTTCCATTTACCATATTTAATGTACTGTTTGTATGTGCATCAATAAGAACAGTTGAGCTACAGTTTCATTTGTTTTTCAAAAGTGAATGAAAGTCTTAAAGGTTTGGATGAGTTAATGACAGACTTTTCATTTTTGGATGAACTATCCATTTAACATCTTTGAAGAACAAAATATATAATATATTTTTTTAATCATTAAATTCCAGTATACAGACCCTGCAAATGACTTTTGTTACAAGTACAATCTGATCAAGGTCCACTGGTAACAGTGCCATCAGTTTTTTGGGTTTGAGAGGGGGTTAAAGTAGCCCCCAAAGTAGCGCCATGACCATATCCCATATCAAAACTCAAAATATGTCATTTCCATACCTAAAATACATATTTTACTGTCACCATTTTGCAGATTGATCATAAACACAACAAAAAATCTTCCTATCAGTTTTCTTCCTTCACAAAACTTAACATCTACCACAGCTTTATCAAAGGTAGAATGGAAAATGTTTCAGTACAAGCATTTCAGTCAAATGTAATTTATGCAATATTTCAAACCTTTAACCCACAGGAGAAAATCAACCCACCGCAACGGTTTAAAATCAGCCCAATTCCGTGGGAAAAATGCAGATTTGGCAACCCTGCATCCTACACGAGCTGCATCCAAAGTGATATAAGTACTCTGCATATTGATAGCAGCTCCCTGATGCCCGAAAGTTATATGCAATATTAGATTGTTTGTGTGAGCAGGCGGTAATGGTCAGAAATTGGGAGCGGAGCGGGATTAAGAAAACAGTCATGCGCAGGGCTTTAATACAAAAATGCTCACAATGAATGGCGATTATAGAAAGCAAAAGCCGAATCCCGGGCCGGACACATTTTTTTAAGTCCAAAAAGAGGACATGTCCGGGGAAAAGAGGACGTATGGTCACCCTACAGTATAGTCTTAGCAGTGTCTGTCTCTTTTTATGTCTCTTGCATAAGTGGATTCTTCTGGACTTCAGTGCTGGCCACACGTCACATTGCATTATGACGTAAAGGACTCAGCAAATGCAACGGTGCTCTCTGGCACTGTTTGCTTTTGTTAGTCAGTTCAGCAGTGCTGACCTGGGGTCATCTTTATTTAAAGCTGCAGTCCGTAACTTTTTTGTGTTCAAAATTGACAATTTATATAATAAGCGAGTACACCATGAATCCATTTTCTAAACCGTGTTTTTGGCTTGTCCTGAATCACTACAGTACATCTATAATAAGTGTTTATATTCTGACTATTTCAGACTGGTTCGGGTAGGTAACGCTGCGGAGTAGCCCAGTACTTGCCTGATTTGTCATAGACATAGAGAAAAGTAGCTCTGGCTAAAATGTTCTTCCACAAGACACATGTAGTTCTGTTTCATGCAGTTCTGTTCCAAAAGTTACGGACTGCAGCTTTAAATGTTCTGTCTTCATTTCTGATGACTTCATACAACAATTGTTATGCGTGCTCAGCGCTGCTGTATTAGATGATGTCGTATACGTTTCAAGCTGGCGCGAGCAAGCAAAACCATGATGGAGGCAGAGGATCAAACCTCTTCGAGAGTTCTTTCTGCACCGTCACGTTTTAAATCCCAAGTGTGGAAACACTTTGGATTTTACACACAACCGGGAAAGCATGACTAAGCATGACTAAAACGGCATGCAAAGTAGCATAGCACTTTATTTTATTTTATTTATTATATTCATGTGCAAGTTCAGGGTTTTGGTACTTGAAAATTTCATGGTTCAAGGTACTTTAAATATACACTGTGTATGTGTATGCTCCTGAAATAAAAGTTCAGAAAGATGTGATGCATTTTGTTAATATGACTCATCATATACAGTCTATTTAATAGTATGATCAAGTATTTTCCATTGTCTAGTCTTTAATAAGCAAACAAAAATCACAATTAATTGTAATATCGGATATATATTAAATCGGCACACAAGTATCGGGATATTATTGAATCGGCAGATTAGCGTATCGTCCCAGCCCTAATTAACTGATACTGATTTAATTTAGTCTTTTGTTCACATAGAAACTTTGATCAACACACATACATAGAGCACATTAAATATGGTAAACAGAAACTCAAACACGCTTTCTTGACTCGCAAGAACCAGTAAGGTTTGTTCACGTGTGTCAGGCAAAAACTTTTGGTCTTCCATTTACCATATTTAATGTACTGTTTGTATGTGCATCAATAAGAACAGTTGAGCTACAGTTTCATTTGTTTTTCAAAAGTGAATGAAAGTCTTAAAGGTTTGGATGAGTTAATGACAGACTTTTCATTTTTGGATGAACTATCCATTTAACATCTTTGAAGAACAAAATATATAATATATTTTTTTAATCATTAAATTCCAGTATACAGACCCTGCAAATGACTTTTGTTACAAGTACAATCTGATCAAGGTCCACTGGTAACAGTGCCATCAGTTTTTTGGGTTTGAGGGGGGTTAAAGTAGCCCCCAAAGTAGCGCCATGACCATATCCCATATCAAAACTCAAAATATGTCATTTCCATACCTAAAATACATATTTTACTGTCACCATTTTGCAGATTGATCATAAAAGACAGAATTGCTTTGAAGAACAAAATATATAATATATTTTTTTAATCATTAAATTCCAGTATACAGACCCTGCAAATGACTTTTGTTACAAGTACAATCTGATCAGGGTCCACTGGTAACAGTGCCATCAGTTTTTTGGGTTTGAGAGGGGGTTAAAGTAGCCCCCAAAGTAGCGCCATGACCATATCCCATATCAAAACTCAAAATATGTCATTTCCATACCTAAAATACATATTTTACTGTCACCATTTTGCAGATTGATCATAAACACAACAAAAAATCTTCCTATCAGTTTTCTTCCTTCACAAAACTTAACATCTACCACAGCTTTATCAAAGGTAGAATGGAAAATGTTTCAGTACAAGCATTTCAGTCAAATGTAATTTATGCAATATTTCAAACCTTTAACCCACAGGAGAAAATCAACCCACCGCAACGGTTTAAAATCAGCCCAATTCCGTGGGAAAAATGCAGATTTGGCAACCCTGCATCCTACACGAGCTGCATCCAAAGTGATATAAGTACTCTGCATATTGATAGCAGCTCCCTGATGCCCGAAAGTTATATGCAATATTAGATTGTTTGTGTGAGCAGGCGGTAATGGTCAGAAATTGGGAGCGGAGCGGGATTAAGAAAACAGTCATGCGCAGGGCTTTAATACAAAAATGCTCACAATGAATGGCGATTATAGAAAGCAAAAGCCGAATCCCGGGCCGGACACATTTTTTTAAGTCCAAAAAGAGGACATGTCCGGGGAAAAGAGGACGTATGGTCACCCTACAGTATAGTCTTAGCAGTGTCTGTCTCTTTTTATGTCTCTTGCATAAGTGGATTCTTCTGGACTTCAGTGCTGGCCACACGTCACATTGCATTATGACGTAAAGGACTCAGCAAATGCAACGGTGCTCTCTGGCACTGTTTGCTTTTGTTAGTCAGTTCAGCAGTGCTGACCTGGGGTCATCTTTATTTAAAGCTGCAGTCCGTAACTTTTTTGTGTTCAAAATTGACAATTTATATAATAAGCGAGTACACCATGAATCCATTTTCTAAACCGTGTTTTTGGCTTGTCCTGAATCACTACAGTACATCTATAATAAGTGTTTATATTCTGACTATTTCAGACTGGTTCGGGTAGGTAACGCTGCGGAGTAGCCCAGTACTTGCCTGATTTGTCATAGACATAGAGAAAAGTAGCTCTGGCTAAAATGTTCTTCCACAAGACACATGTAGTTCTGTTTCATGCAGTTCTGTTCCAAAAGTTACGGACTGCAGCTTTAAATGTTCTGTCTTCATTTCTGCCACTCTGAGATGCTATTATGAAACAACTTATTACTTTTTATTATGTGTATTTGTAGATTTATATAAATATTTGTACATTTGTTTAGTTTTATCTTATCTTGTACCCCATATGGATGAAAAAATGTCTTTATAGGTTTCGTCTGACAATGTCAGGATGTCTCAGACTGCATCGGTCAGGCAGTTCTGTAGACCAGAGCACATTGTCACTCAGGTCACTGTGTGCCTCTGTAATCATCATCATCAATGCCGTCATCTCTACTCAAGCCCAAGCCTAAGCTCTGCTGTTCCTAATTGAAAAGCCTGGTTCCCAGGCAGGAATGAAATTATCCTCTCGAGTTGTCATTTTGAGCAACATAAGAGATGATGGGAAACTTTTTCTCTCTGTCTCTCAGCTTTTTTAATTTTTCAGTGGTCTATGCTGAGAAAAAGAGGCATCGCAGGATTTGGTCTGAGTCTTCTGTTCTTGATTTGTTAAGAATGATTCCAGAACTAAAATTGAGGGTCAGATTTGATGTCTGATGTTGTGACTTGGCTCAATGTTATGACATTCTCTTAAAAATTAGAAAATTCTGTCATGAACTTTAAATGTGATTTAATGAAATAAATGTGAATGCTGCACCTTGCGAAGTAAAATTGCATCACTGTTGCACTTTTGCAGTTTGAGAGCCTTTTGCGAGTCAATACGATGCATTTATGTAATATTATGCATTAATATTAACTGTTGATAATTTAGGGCTGTTTACTTTGTGGTGTTTATAATGTATTATATTGTAGATGGTTGTGTGAGATGTGTATGGACATACGGTATTCATTTTATTTGTGCAGATCTTAAAGATCTTCAAAACGTCTTAAACTTAATTTTAATAACTCTGAATATACCCTGGTAATACATTTATATACTGAAAATTCCTTCTCAATAGTACATATACAAGCTTGCCATGCGAAGATGCACCACGCTAAGTTCTATTGTATTAGACACACTGATGTTCTTTTTGTTATGCTGTGAACAAAGCTGTTAGGCTTTTAATAGAAACATGACCAGAATTGAAAACCTGATGGCTTGAATGTTTACAGAGCTGCTTCAGGTCTTGCTGAAGATCTAAAGGTCTTTAGGCTGCTGTCTCTGTTGGCCGTACTGAAGCTCTCCATTTATCCCACAGCATTCACAGAAGACACCGCTTGAGCTTGTTGCTTCAAAGATAATTTTTATTGTAAGATGTAGGAGCCCTAAAATATTTCACATAGTGTTGAGCATACACTTAAAAAAAAGTGTAGCCACTATTGGCGTTTTTTCCCCTCTATTGCTGAGGCTTCACTGTTGCCACGTACGGCTCAGATCGCCCCAATACTTTTTGCTTGGCTCAATCATTTTCCCTATTGCAGCCAACCCTCCAGTTCACAGTGTAAAACCAGACCTTTGTTCAAACAAAAGAGACTTTGTAACCCTGACTGTGAGTCCAGGCTCACTATCTTAGTCTTGTCTCTTTGTTTGTCTTGTCTCTCAGCAAATTGCACCAGATAAACAAACTCTATGCCCGGAAGATTTATGTAACATCCTTTATTTCTTCGCACTTCAAGACTTTTCCCGCACTGCCTCATATATTTCCGATTCCAGGCCACTGAATGGGTACCAAGGTTGTTTGTGCTCTCAGTGAGTGCAGTGTACTTTTTGTCGACCTGGTCTCGTCATGAGATTTCTTTCCCACTGCAAACACTGAGGAAATTATAGACAACCTCCTCTGCTCTTTTCTATTGGCAATATTGCAATAATTATGCTGTGGTTTGACTGGATATGCTAAATGCTAAAATAAATGCATGAAGCGCATGGAAAAGCATGCACTTGATTATTTCAAGGTTTCTGAAAGCATTATAGTACTTTCAGAATGTAATGTAAACCCAAATTTAGGAATAACAATTGCATTATTTTATATTCTGTGATTTTCACTGACTAGCGAGTAACTTTTGTTCACTTGTGTATTTACTGTACTTAATTTTGTGTGGTTGTAAGTTATCATGTTACATAATGTAATACTTTGTTTATGTTCTGTATATATATGAATAATGTCATATGCATTGGTTGCATTTGGGTCGGTTAACCCACTAGCAAATCAGTTTACCAGTGTTCATTCACTGTTTAGCTCCAGCTCAAGCAGGAATCATGGGTCAGTGCAAGATTGTTTGAAATGGTCATATTTTTTTAGAACTTTCTCCTTAAAAATAAATTTTTAGTGCATTGTTAATATTTTGCCTTTTTTTTTTGTCAACAGAATGTTTAATAAAAAAAAAATGATGCACTTTTTGTGTCTTATCTTAATGATTGATGACATCAAAAAAATCTTTCCTTACCAACCATTTTCAAAACTACCTTAATATCAAATATCAACATAAAAACAGTTCCCTAACGATGCTTCACTCGTACTGCGTCTTGCTAAGACGCTATGGGAAAACTCCTTTTTCTGAAGCCTTTCAATAACGCAGTGTAACTGCGCGGTCATTGGTTCGTGCAGTGCATAAAAAAAAACAAAACAATGGCTCAGCAGCGGAGCTGCCAGATTGTGCGGTGCATCTGGCTATATAAGCGGCACTTCGCCATAGGATCCTCAGATTTCTTCTCCTTCAGCGACGACTAAGTTCTTCACTGATCTACGAGACTCGAAGCCTCTCGCCGTAGAATCGCCTTCACAGCGGATCAAGCTGAACCAGCGACCCTCTGCTCAGCTGATCCCCTGCCGCCATCCGGCGAGCCTAAATGAGCTTATTTCTAAGAGGTAAGTTCTAAAAGAGCTACATTTCTAGCGACGTTGTTGCAAATGTCGCGCTGCGAGTGTGGCTCATGCAAGGAATCTTGCACGATGCAGAAGGGCAGTGAGTGCGCTCTTCTCCACTCGCGGACCACTTCATTGAAGACAGCCCGGCACTTCCGTTTCTCCTCTCTCAGCGAGCCTCGGAGAGAGAAACAGCAGAGTCAGGGAACTAAGCAACTGGTCTGAGCGATCGCATGCCGACACAGAGCCGCGTGCTCGCTCTTCCCGCTGCGCTTCGATCCGTGTCTTACACATGAAGATCAGCGCCCCTCGTTACATCGACCGGCTCTATCTTCCTAGGCGGATCGAAGCAGAATGCTGTCACTGACAGCTTTGATTTTGTGTGTGTCGCTATGGCTGCACTCACAAGAGACGGACTGCTTTTACCACGAAAGCAGTCTGCCCTTGTTTGTTCGTGGAAGGTGGCCCCGCCTCCCCTCTCTCATGTTTCTCTCCTCGCAGTTACCTCGGAGGAAGCAATGGCGACCTCGCGGGTTGAGCGATCAGGCTTGAGCAATTTCATGCTGGAACACATCATGCGTGCTTGATCTGCTAGTGTGTGGTACACGTGAGGATCAGTGCCCCTCGTTACACCAAACGGCTTAATCCTCCTAGGCAGATCAAAGCAGAACGCTGACAGCTTTACCTTGAATTACCTTGATGACTGGCTCATCTTGGCCCAGTCGGAGAATGAGCAAATATTTCACAGATCCTTCCTCCTCAGCCACTTAGAATGCCTGGGACTCAGGGTCAATTTTGCCAAGAGCGCACTGTCCCCTAGCCAACGGATATCGTTCCTGGGAACAGTTCTCGACTCAGCCCGAATGAGGGCGGTAGTCGCGCCAGAACGTGCACTGGCTATTCAGCAGCTCATTCAAAGTTGGAGCCCTCGCCCTCTCAAGGCGTTTCAAAAGATGCTGGGCCTCATGGCCTCCGCTTCTCAAGTACTTCAGCTGGGCCTGCTTCGCATGCAGCCCCTTCAGTGCTGGCTGAAACCGCGAGTTCCGTCCCACGCCTTGCGTCTCGGACGCCTTCGTGTCAAGGTGGACCAGGCCTGCGTAGCAGCTCTGGCCCCTTGGAAAGACTCTTGGTGGATGGAACGTGGCGTATTCCATGGAATGATCTGCAGAAGGAAGGTAGTCTCGACAGACGCTTCCAACACGGGTTTGCCGGGCAGGTTGAACCAAGGAGAAGACATGCTATCTCGGAGCAACATCCCCTCAGCAGAGTGGATGCTCCACCCACATACGGTTCAAGAATCTGGGAGATCTTCGGCAAGGCAGAGGTCTACCTCTTTGCCTCAGAAGGCAACGCTCACTGCCCAATTTACTTTTCAAAGAACAGGGATGCGTTGGCCCACGACTGGCCCCCAACCTCCTCCTTTATGGTTTTCCCCCGATCGCCCTGATCCCACAGGTAATCAGGCAAATCAGGGAACTGAAACACAAGGTTCTGTTGGTGGCCCCGCTCTGGAGGAACCAGCACTGGTTCTCAGAGCTGTCTCTGCTGCTCTCAGCAGTCCCGTGGCCCATTTTCCTGAGACGTAACCTCCTCTCTCAGGCGAACAGAATGATATGGCACCCCCAGCCCGAGCGGTGGGCTCTGCACCTCTGGTCTCTCGATGGGAGCCTGCCTCGAATTCGGGCCCAACGACTCCAAGGTCGTCCTGAAGCCGAGGCATGGTTATGTACCTAAAGTGCTCTCGACTCTGTTCAGAGCACAGGTAATAGCTCTTTCGGCACTTCCTCCTTTGAAGCAGGACCAAGAGCTGAATTTACTCTGCCCTATCAGGGCATTGAGAATATATATTGAGCATTTCGTCCCGTTCAGGCAGTCGGAACAGCTTTTTGTATGCTTAGGTGGCCGCACCAGAGGGACTCCGGTCTCGAAGCAGAGACTTTCCAAATGGATAATTGACGCTATCAAGCTAGCGTACTCTTCTTTGGGCCTACAATGCCCCATGGGAGTAAGAACCCCTTACAGGCTCGGGTCCTTTCTGCTTAAACGGACTTACTCTGGCCATATGGCAAAACCAGTGCTTCAGGCGTTTGCCTTCTTCACTGTACACTCTTGGCCCCCACTGGGTTCCGAGGCTGTACAATTTATCTTGGAACGATTACACAGCGCCGGGCCGACCTCTGTGAGTTTGGCCCTGTCGCCTCCTGCGGAGCTTCCCTGCAAAATACTTGGTCCCTCTGGTCCCCATTGGTGCTCAAGGCAAGTTCAAGTATTAGTCGTTCCTCTAGCATAGCACGGCAAGATTGTACTGGTTCCCCATAGCGTCTTAGCAAGACGCAGTACGAGTGAAGTATCGATAGGGAACGTACTCGGTTACTAGCATAACCTCGGTTCCCTGAGATACAGGAACGAGTACTGCGTTGCTGGCCGTGCTATGTAGCTGCACGACTCATCGAGTCGTCGCTTCAGTCGAAGAAACCTGAGGATCCTATGGTGAAGTGCCGCTTATATAGCCAGATGCGCCCCGCCCATTCTGGTGGGCTTAGTCGCCATAGGCTCGTGCAGCTCCGCAGCCTCTGCAGCCATTGGTTAATTTTTTTAATTCACTGCACAAACCAATAGCTGTGCAGTTACACTGCGTTATTGAAAAGCTTCAGTATTCTGAGAAAAAGGAGTTTTCCCATAGCGTCTATCTCAGGGAACCGAGGTTACGTTAGTAACAGAGTACGTTTTTAAATATTAAAACTAAAAAACCTAAATAGAAAAGATCTAGAAAAACACAATTAACCGACAGTAACCAACTATTTGCAATTCAGTTTATCATTTGAATGCACTTTTTTATGCTGATTTATTGTTCTTTGGATTTGACTTGAAGGGGACAGACATTATCTTAGTTTGGTCGTGTTGAAATAAATGATGGCTATAAGCCTCATATTACATTTCTTAAATCTCTACATAGCAGGAGCTCCATCATTTTCTCTCTCCTGAGACTTCTTTCAAGCTCTGGGTGTTCATCTTTTACAGTGAGAAACCGCTGTGTGGAGTCATAGGAACCTTCTGAGATATTACTAAATCTGTGCTGTATGTTTCACTGAAGCTGTAATGAATAATTCATCTGTGCGGTGATGGGCCGTACAGTAAGGCAGCTCGACTGCAGCCTTGAGGTGACTTTTAACATTTGGGGTTGGAGAACTTTACATAGCATCACTGAATTCGTGCAATATATTTTACCTTTTAGGTTATGAATAATGTAACATGACCAAATGCTTTTTCGTTCCTGGCGGCTCTTTGTGACGCACTCCCAGTCGGCCTTCGTGTTTTCACCCAGACAGCTGCTACGTTATGAAAAGTTCCTTTCCAAATTTGTGGGCATTGACTATTATTTGGACGCAAGGATTTGGCAGGCAAATCTGCATGGCCTCCCACCTGACACTTTTGCACAGCATTTATTTTAAGCCTTTATGCCCTCGTGCGCTGGGCAAAAAAAAAATCGTCTCTAATTTGTTTTCTGCAAGATATGTGCATATGGGGTAGTCATGCACAAGTCTTCACCTCTAGTTTTGGAAATTTTGAAGTTGTGCTCCCATACCAGACTCCCTTGTGACTCTCATCCAGACCTTATTCAGAGTCAAACTCAACTGGACTGGAAGAATTAAAATTTTGACAGTATAAAAACATGCTTATTTGACAACCTTTCATGGCACTTGCACAAGCACAGACACAACTGTGGGGGATCCACAAAAAGTGTAGTGCTTTTGTTTTTTGAAGCACATGTTTGATTTAAGCACATGTTTCACTAAACCAATTATACAAAACAGTATGGAAAAATTAACTTAATTAATTTGGACTGTTTAACAAGTTAAAAAATTCACTTTTTGTTGGCTAGCGTTATATGCACACACTAATTAAGCACCCCTCGTCCCACCGCTTTCTTCTAGTCCCACCAAACACACCTTTTTACAGCATAAAAGGACATTCCTCATGTGCCAAATGAAGAGGGTTCAGTACTGTTGTCACTATACTGATCCACCTATCAGTGTCATGCTCCAACCTGCCCTCACTCATGAACAAAAGTCTGAGATACCTGCACTCCTCCTCCTCCGGAAGTAGTTCATCCAAAGTGGGGAGTCCACCTTTTATAGTGATAATCCTGGCCTCAGATTTAGAGTTGTTGACCCTCTTTCCCACCACTTCACACTCAGCCACAAACCACCCAAGCACTGAAGGTCACAGCCCGACAGCTCAACATGGTGCAAATGCGTTAACTACTAGGCAATTTTTTTACTTCATTTTTACCATAGTGCTTTGTCATGGCCACATCCACGCACAGCCTTTGAGTATGATGGTGGTCTTTGAGTATGAACCACGCAAGTAAGCACTGAAGGTCACTGCCCAACAGCTCAACATATTTCATACTTTTACCACAGTGCTTTGCTGTGGCCACATCTGTGCAGAGCCTTTGGGTATGCCGTTGTTTGAGATGCTTCCCCTAGCCCAGGTGTTAAATGCTCATGTTTTATTGCATATTTATAATTACGAGAGTCAATATTTGGTGAAAGGAAGGGAAAACTAACCCAGCACTGAACAAGAATTAATCTTGGATTTCCTTCACAAATACCACAGCTTAAACACTCATTCATTCACCTGCCACTTTTCCATGACTGGGTTGTGGTGCCAGCAGGCTAAGCAGGGCCGTCTACATGCCCTTTTTTCCGGAAACTTCCTCCAGCTCATTCTGGGGTATCCCAAGGTGTTCCCAGGCCACCCAAAACTCTTTCAGCTACTTATACAAAAAAAGTCATTCTTTTGGTGTCTACCTGAAGCTCATGAACATAGGTGAGGCTACATCGAATGGTGAATTGCAAGCTTCGCCCTCAGTCTCGACTCCACCACGCTTCAACACAATGGTCCGGTACATCAACTGGCTTTCTGTTGTCACCATACTGATCCACCTATCAATGTTATGCTCTAACCTGTGCTCAATCCTGAGCAAAAGCCTGAGATACTTGAACTCCTCCTGCCACAGCCATATTACCCTGTAGCCCAAGACTTGTTGCCCACTTAAGCTAAGCAGGGTTGAGCCTAGTCCTGGATGACAGACCTCCTGGGGAAAACTAGGTTGCCGCTGAAGAGGTGTTAGTGGGGCCAGCAGGGGGTATTCACCATGCAGTCTGGCCAAATTTCCCCGGTGTCCTGGCCAAATTTCTTCCTCTGGCCCTTGTCAATCATGGCTTTCTAATAATCCCCATCCATTGAATTTGCTCTATCACTTTCTCTCCTCTCCACCTGTAGCTGGTGTGTGGTGAGCGCACTGGCGCCGTTGTACTGTGGCTGCCGTCTCTTCATCCAAGTGGATTCTGCACACTGGTGGTGGTTGAGGAGAGTCTCCCTCATATGATTGTAAAGCGTTTTGGGTGTACAGCAATACACGATAAAGTACTATATAAATGCCTCATTCATTCACTCACTCACTCACTTGGGGAAGCAACTTGCCCCCTATCCAAAGTCCTCCTTTTACAGCTGAGATTCATGGCCTCAGGTTTAGAGGTGCTGACCCTCATCCCCACTACTTCACGCTCAGACACCAACCGTTGGGTTACAGCCCGACAGCTCAACATGTTGCAAATGCATTAATTACTAGGCTATTTTATACCTTTACTTCATTTTTATGGCAGTGCTTCGCCATGGCCATATCCGAGCAGGGCCTTTGAGTATGAGGTCAGTTGAAAGCATAGCAGCAATATTCAACTTTATCGACTTTTCTCCAGCCATATGTCTGCATGGAACTGTAGTGCTGATGGTGGTCTTCTAAAGTAGCCGCCTTAAACTTACCCAGCAAGAGTGATGAGACATGTAATTGAATTACTTTTTTAAATTCAGCTCATTATGCAGGCCTTTGTCTTCTCAGGTGTGAATCACATCATTATTCATGATCATTCACGCCTACTCGCATATACCTTTTCTACACAAAAAGTGTCTTAGAAAATTTAAATCAATATATTGTTTTCTGTGAATGAGTGAGTAAGATGATTTTCACATCATTTTGAAGCAAAAACTATAGACTTCAAGATCAGTTCTCAATAGTCTTGTGATCAAATGTCCTGTATGTGTTTTATGGCCTTATTTCAGTGACTTTAAAATTTTAGTTTTTCACTAAGCACGCATAAACGTTGTTTTCTTAAAAACACAATCACGTACATACATGCTGCTCACATATTATTGTAGCCCAGTTTGTGCTGATTACGGTGTTATTAAACTTTAGACATTCAAATGTTTGTAAGCAACTAAAAAAAGCACAAATGTCAGGGCATGTTAAAACTTTTCCAGGCCCCAAAACACCCTCGGACCCCTGAGGGTTAATATATCAGTGCTTGACTCCTCACTGAGCTGAGAATGAGAGAGACAAACCCACAATGTGCCTGAGAACCGTCTGTTCCCTGGACTTCACATTAGTGTAAAAGATGCCGACATCCACTGTAATTATAAAGTGATTTGTAAATGTAATTTTTGATAGAAAAATTGGCATTTCTTCTGGCAACTTTCTCTATTTTTTTTTGTATTTTGTATTTTTTTTTTACTTAAGGCTGAGCCTTGTGCAACACAGTGAAGTTGATCTATTTTACCCTATGAACTGGCACTTAGTATCATTAAAAATGTAGTTTGTATTGTAGTCCAAATGTAGTCCAAGTCTATCACCTTATAGTGTCTCAATGTGAAGAATTTTAATAATTAAGAATGTTTCCACTGGAAATTCACTGGTGGCTTTAATGCAAGTATATATTTTTAGTCTGCTTTTCTATACCAAGATCATCAGGGCAACTGCTGTTCCTTCACTTTGAGAAATGTTATCAAAGACCAAATTCAAAGTAGGGAAGACATGCAATATAAGTGCTGCTTTTAACTTGACAGATCTGTATTTGATTGCACTCTTGTCAAAAAAGTGTCTGAAAGTAAATTTTGAAGTATTAAAAATCCTCCCTTGCCGAGCAATGAGTCGCCATCACTTTCCCAATATCTTTCTGCCTGTCAGTGAATTGGGGGCTTGCTGAGTCTCTGCTTTTATTAACTTGGGAATGATGCTGCCAGTTTTTGTTTCATGGCCCATACAAAATAAAAGGCTTTGCCCACATATAAGGATTCCTAGCAAGGACACATAATGATTTAGTTGAAATTCACAATCATTTTGACTGAAAAAATGTCTGACAAACCAAAGGTTTGCTCTGTTTTCTCAATGATTTTACTTCTAATTAATGTGTCTAATTAGTTAATGTGGGCATGTCTTGCCGGAGTTTGCAAAGTCATGAGCGAAAGTTGAAGTATGTGCATTGTAAGATTATTTGTTCATATTTGTATAATGAGTTTTTATCAAAGGCTATGACCTTATAGAGTCGTGCATCTTTGTGTTACTATACAGTGATGAAACGTTTTAATAAAACACTTCCAAATATGTGGGTGCCTCTACTAAGTATGCGCTGGTGATGGTGGGCTGTCAGCCCTGGAGCCAGTGTTTGCTTTCCAGGGTTCATTTGGGTTGGCTGTGCCCCATGCAATAAATCCAAATCTTCCATGTAATGTGTGCTTTTTTTAATGACCAATTCAGGTTGTATGTTTGAGTCCATATGTGTTTGCACAGCTTCACAGTCACATTGGACCTCAGTAATGAGAAACCAAGTGCCTTACTGCTATTTAGAGGGAACCACAGTGCATTTATACCACATTTCATGCCATTGTGCAGCCGGTAAAGCTGATGATTGTGCATCTGTGGGACAGGGCTTTTGGGGAATTGTCTCTCTCTTTGCTCCATCTGTTTGCCCTTATCAATTTCCTCGCTCATGTAATTATGTCTGTGCATTACAGCAGCACTAGGTCACTTTAGAGGTGCTGATCTATTATATTGTCCCATTTGGTCACTGGATTTTGATTTGCTTGAATGCTATTGTTTTCAGTGCATGGGGACTGTGATTAACTTGTTTACTAGCAAGAAGTAGGGCTGTCACAGTATCAGCTTTTTGCCACATAATGTGTGGCAGTAGTAACTATACACTGCATCGTTGCTATTGTTTTAATTTTTGTTGTTGTTGTTTATAATGTGTAGCAACCAGCATTTAGGGGAAACACCGCCACCTACTGTGTTGGAGCGTATCATATTAGTGTTGGGCGATACAGTCATTTTTCAAATCGTCATATGTACCACAATACCACAAAACCAATCTTAAGTGTCAGTTTTTCGAAACTGAGATTTATACATGATCTGAAAGCTGAAAAAAATCAAAATATTGAGAAAATGGCCTTTAAAGTTGTCCAAATGAAGTTCTTAGCAATGCATATTACTAATCAAAAATGAAGTTTTGATATATTTATGGTAGGAAATTTACAAAATATCTTCCTGGAACATGATCTTTACTTAATATCCTAATGATTTTTGGCATAAAAGAAAAATCGATAATTTTGACCCATACAATGCATTCTTGGCTATTGCTACAAACATACCAGTGCAACTTAAGACTGGTTTTGTGCTCCAGGGTCACATATCGTCAGCCTGTGAGATCGACGATACACAATATTATCGTGCGTGGGTGGGGCAAGAGAGAGACTCTCTGTACTTGTCATAGCATAACTATTTGGTGTTTTAAAGCGCGTGGGTGCGCGAGAGTGAGCCTATGGAAGCACCAATAATCGAAATAATATGCTTTCAAACATACTGATAAACTAACATGTTAAATATAAAAATACTGTATTTAAAACGGCTAATTCATATATAGTCGGACACAACTGTCATACCACGCGTCCTGTGACACGTTTGGCGCGTCTGCGCACAGACGTTATCAGTCTAAAAGGTTTGTAAAATCAGTCAACGGTGAAAATCAATAGTAGATTTCATTTAAAGACCAACGGTTTAACACTAAATATTGGACATAAACAAACACTTTAAATATAAAGTATTTAAAACGGGTAAGTTCATATATTTGGAGTAAAGTTAAATTGAACGGATACATCAGTCATACAGCGCTCCGGACCACGAGCCCAACGCACCGCCCCAGAAACAAGAATGAGATGCATTCTAACATAACTGTGGCATTAAACTCAGTTAGTGAGGGCTCGGTTAAAATATTGCACATATATAGGCCGTTCAGATTACTTGTTAAAGTGCAACAAAATACCTTATATCAGCAGACGATGTACGTCTGTTTGTGGTTGGAGACTCCTTCACTGGCTACAGGCTCTAATCCTCATTTGCGCGCGTGTGCATGCGTGTGTGTGTGTGTGTGTGTGTGTGTGTGTGTGTACGGATACATCAGTCATACAGCGCTCCGGACCACGAGCCCAACGCACCGCCCCAGAAACAAGAATGAGATGCATTCTAACATAACTGTGGCATTAAACTCAGTTAGTGAGGGCTCGGTTAAAATATTGCACATATATAGGCCGTTCAGATTACTTGTTAAAGTGCAACAAAATACCTTATATCAGCAGACGATGTACGTCTGTTTGTGGTTGGAGACTCCTTCACTGGCTACAGGCTCTAATCCTCATTTGCGCGCATGTGTGCGCGTGTGTGTGTGTGTGTGTGTGTGTGTGTGTGTGTGTGTGTGTGTGTGTGTGTGTGTGTGTGTGTGTGTGTGTGTGTGAAATGTGGTGCTGAAGTGAAATAGTGGGGCAATTTGATAACCGAATTATACGGTAATAGGCCGCCTAATCATAATAATAATAATTATTATTATTATAATTT
The DNA here is from genome assembly GCF_001515645.1 of Sinocyclocheilus grahami. Classification (NCBI taxonomy): domain Eukaryota; kingdom Metazoa; phylum Chordata; class Actinopteri; order Cypriniformes; family Cyprinidae; genus Sinocyclocheilus; species Sinocyclocheilus grahami. The sequence goes on from NW_015505625.1 coordinate 812,804, forward strand.
AATACATTAATAGGAGAATGAGCCTAATATCGTCTTGACTATGGACAAAGACATCTGCTATCGTCGATATCTCTTACTATCGTCGATAGATGATACTATCGTCTATCGGCACAACCCTATATCATATTATCATATGTGTAGCATTAACATGATATTAGCATTTCATTTTTTTTAAATATCACCATTAATCACATTTTTATTCCAATATATTGACACTCCCATACCAAGGAGCCATTCAAACACAATAGGGTCAGTGTTTAAAAATGTCATTTGACCTTTGAAAGATTGAGTGAGATTTAAATATTTTCTTTTGAATGTGTTTGACTGCTAGGATATTAAATAATATCAGTTTAGTTGAAGATTGCTTCGAATGGTTCAATTGATATAATCAGATTCCATCCTACTTTGTTTTCCCATTGAATAGCTTGCATCACACAAATAAAAATTGGTGGCAGTTACTATTTCATGTTGACTTAAAACAGATTTATTCCTATTTATACCAGACATTGGACATACAGTTCTCTAGTTTGACCTAATTATTAATGAACTATATCTGTAATTTTTAATGTTACAACTAATCAGCATTTATTAGTGAAGTATTAGTGAACAGTGCAGTAATGTTGCTCTTGACCTTTCGTCTGATGCTAAAGGCGGAGTTAATGGCTCCTTCAGCGTTAGAACTTGCCTTAAAGTATGATTTAATTCACTTCTTAGATTCGCTATGGTGCCGTTCATAATTGCATCCCATGGGTGCCTGGGGATTGTTCCATCTTCTAAGATGCTTCTAGATAACACTCCTCACAAACAGTCTACTTTTAATTAAATGTTTCCCTCTCATTACGCTTATCTGTCAGATTAAACTGGAAAAAGTTCTGTGGGGCTATTTTTTAAGCACCCTTCCTTGAGCTCATTTATAACCTGTGTACATGGCTTTGGCATATTTTCTGCAGGCTGTTTCAGAGGCTCCATTCACTGTAATAATAAGCAGAAGGGGAAAAATGGTGTGTTTGATTGGTATTCCCAAGAGGAGGAGAGAGCAATTACACTGGGCCAGTAGAGAGATCAGTCGTATGTGAAGTTGTTGATCATTTTTGCCAGTGCCTGTCTAACGGCTCTTGCTAAGAATAATTGGGGTGATCTGAGCCCCCAGTCTGCCTTTATGAAAGCACTAACATGTATCAGTGAAAGCCCAGACCGAGGCTAAACACTTGAGTGCTAACATTCATACACGTTAAAGGGGTCATATCGTGACAAATTGAATTTTTGGGAAGTGTTCAGTGCACTATGAACACGTATCGTAACTCATAGCTGAAAACCCCAATTCGAAAAAGTTAAGTTGTTGAAATAACTTGCACCAAACTTCTGCAACTTTCTAATTTTAGTAAGATGTATGCATTATCTCATGATATCACACATTTGTTAAAAAATGGTTTTGGGTTTTCACAAACTAAGAGTAGATGTTTGAGACTAACTCTCCTAGACTGTTCCAAAATGGTCATGCCTTGACTTGTCATTTTTTGACCCAGAACAATGAAAGTGTAACAGTGGAGTAAAATTCTACAAAGTTGAAACAAATATAAAATATGAGAATCTATCTTGTATTTGGACAAGATTTCTGCTATCTAGTAAAAAAAAAAAAGGAATTCTTGATTTTATGCATACAGTATTTGAATATTTATTATGACAATATTAAACTATTATTTACCAAAGCTTAGTATTTTTTTTAAATAATTTTAAAGTGTCATTTTTGCAGTAATTTATGCAGCCATAGACTCCCATTCATTTCACACTCTCTGAGTGAATGGGTGTAAATCTTTTGCGTTTTGGATGTTTTATAGTTTACATCCTTTATTTTTGTGAGTGTTTGTTCAGCATTCTGACTTATATGCATTTTATTCAACAAATATGTAAGAAAATGCTGTTTTGGTTGCAATTTACATGCAAAGAGGCTTTTGAACATAGAAGCCTTAAAGGCTTGGCAGCTATAAAAACAGCCTATTTATTTCAGAGTTGAAGTGAGTGTGGAAAATGTTGAACTAAATTATGACTTTGGTCATTGAAAATAAAATGAATAATAAATATACAACAATTTGACATTTACAAACAAACCTTGACAGATCCTTTAATTGTACGTTTAACTCTTTTTGGCAGGTGGATGACATCCTCGGGGAAGAGAGTGACAATGAAAGCGAGGGAAAAGGGAAAGAGGAGAGGATGGAGGTAGAGGAGGAGGACGACGAGGAAGAACAGCCCCACACGAGCAAGCAGAAGGCCCCAGCATCAGATCACGTTCCGCCACTGGCCGCTGTTGTTGAGGAAGCAGCCCAAACATCGACCAGAGAAGAAGTCTGTGTAGTGGGGAATGCGCCAAGGTATTAAACCCCCAGTGCCAGTAAAGGAAAATTAGAATTGTTTTTCTTGAATTGTTGAAACTTGAGAATTTCATAAATTTCATTATGGAATTCATGTAACCTCTAATGCTCATGAAGTGCTTTACCGATAAAATTGTGCTCTGTGATTGAGCTTTAAACCTCTTGCTTCAATGGCGTAAGTGTTGATTAGTGACACGCTGCTGTGCCCGATTTCCAGCAGGTCCTTGTACTCCCGAAACTGCCAGTGTCTTCGGCAAATAACATTACCAGTTGCCATGGCAATGTCTGGAATTAGAGATCTAGCAGAAGGTGGGGTCACGTCCTCTTACATCTTCCTGTCCAAGCACAGATGCCCCACCCGCTGCCCAGACTTCTGTCCGACACTGGCGTAGTCGGCAGGATGTTGTCAGATCAGCGTGTGTGAGGAGCTGCTTTCTGGGCTGGTCCGCTCTTGTCTGGAGAAGCTAAACGGACAGGAAGGCACGCTAGTCTTTTATCATATGGCTCATACTGCACCCATTTTCCACCGGAAAATTAGACCGTCCCGCTTTATCTAGTTTCTCTGCTTCCCAGCAGTCATTAGCAGTGACTCAGAGCCCACAGCGCTGTATCCTGTATAGCCTGTGCCAACTGAATGAATGCAGTAGCGTAATTGTTAGGAGTTCAGAGCGGTGAACAATGAGATGAGTGGAGGAGAAAAAGAAGTTATTTGAGTGTCTCAAATTGTCTATTTGGCTCTAGAAAGACCTGCATCTAGTGATTACAGCCTGGTTTTCGCACCTGTTATTCTTTTCATGTTCTTTCTTTTTTATAATTTTCACACTTTTTTTGTAATTTTCTCAAGTTGGTGAAATCAGAGGATGGTAAAGGTTTTTGCACATATTTTGTTTTTGATGACAAACTCATGTTTTACTTTGAAGCTGTAATTTTCTCGACATCTGAAGTCAGATTGTACAGGTTAAAATAACATCTTTTGAGGAAGAACTTGGCTTTTTGGCAAAATTTGCCAGGTTTGAGGCATCATTATCACAACATAGTTACCTTTGCGGTGCGTTTGTGAGTTATGCTTTGAAGGCAGATACTTTAGAGTTGGGTGTCGTCAGCATAACAATGGAAATTTATGCCAAATTTATGAAAAATGTGATCTAAAGTTAAAGGACAGGGCTTGACGCTTACTTTTCTTTTTACTTTACTTCGCTTAAAAAAATTTAGTCAGTCGCAAATGCGACTGAAATGGTCGCACTGTCGAGCCCTGAAGGATGAGTAATAAACAGAAGAGGGCTTAAAACTGAGCCTTGAGGCACACCAGTATTAATCGAACATGTGATCTAAAACTTTGTTTGAACAAAATTTTAAAAAAATCACTGTTATCATCAATACTAGTTATATTGTGACATCCCTAATTAGATTTTTTTTTATAAATCTTTCCCCCCTTCCATCCTTCATCTCTAGCTGTTTTTTGCGTCATGTCATTGGCCTTGATTTAAAATGATGAATAATGTGCATAAAGATGAAATGTAAATCATTTAAATCTGTTTATCAGCACATCCTGATGTGTAATATGTATGTTCATTTGGATGGAAATGAAACGCTAAACGACAGTAACTCTTTTCACTATTAGCATAGCTATCTTCTCTGTAATGCATATATTGTGTAAAGGGCGTGACAGCATTTGTGTATAACATCCTCCCACTCAAAATAATTTAGTCTTGTCTTTGCCATAATTACATCAGCTCTTCAGCAGCACCTCATAAATGTAATTCCCTCTTCTTTAACCATTTTAAGCAAAGAGTTTCAGCTCAGAGAGAGAGCACTTACTTTTCCCTTATTGGCCATTAGTTACACTTGGGAGCAAAAAAAAAGTTTGTCAGACCACAGTGTACCAAGTTAACATTGTCCGCTGTTAATTTTTTGCAGTAATTAGTATACCTTGAGTAGCTCCACCCTCCCATTCTTTTTACAATTTAAAATTGGCAGGAGAAGGTTGCGGTTGCAGGATTTGATGCCATGGAAACACTCCACATCTAAATACTGTGCAAGAGTTGCTTCATGATGGAGAAATGGCATTTTCATTAAAGTGAAGCTAGTACATTTTTCACATTCAATGAATGGAGTGAATAGCACATTTTCTTTATGAATGAAAAATGATGTGTATTGAGATACTGCAGAGTTAGGAGGAAATAGATTATTTCAGAAAATGGCCATATGAATTCGGTTGCAGTCCAACTTTGCATTCTTTTATAGATTTAAAGGGAAAGTTCACCCAAAAACAATGGTCACCATTTATTCACTCTTATGTCATTTCAAACCAGCATTACTTTCAGTTTTTTTCTGTGGAACACAAATGGAGATGTTTAGAGAGTGTTCACACTACATATTTCCATTCATTTGATGGGATAGTTCACCCAAAAAAGGAAAATTCTTTCATCTATACCCTCAAGTTGTTCCAAACTTGTATGTGGTTCTTACTTCTGTGAAACATAAAACAAGATATTTTGAAGAATCTTAGTAACCAAACAGTTGATGGTCCCTATTGAATTGTAGGGGGAAAAATACTATGAAAGTCAATGGGAACTGGCAACTGTTTGTTTAGCAACATTCTTCAAAATATCTGCTTTTATGTTCAGCAGATTAAAGAAATTCATACAGGTTTGGAACAGCATGAATGTGAGTAAATAAAGACAGAATTTTCATTTTTGGGTGAACTATCCCTTAAAGGTGACACATTATGCCCCTTTTTACAAGATGTAATATAAGTCTCTGGTGTCCCCAGAATGTGTCTGTGAAGTTTCAGCTCAAAATACTCCACAGATAGTTTATTATATAATTTTGAAAATGCCTATTTTGAGTGGAAGCAGAAACACGCTGTTTTTCGGGCCTGTGTCTTTAAATGCAAATGAGCTGCTGCCCCCCCCCCCCTTTCCAGAATAGAGCTGCAGCTCATATTTGCTAAAAACATCCGTTTTGGTTCTGATTATCATACAAAATGATTGGGTTAATATTTTTCACGTTTCCTTGGTTGGTAGATGCACCGGGGACCTGATTATAGCACTTAAAACCTGGAAAAGTCCGATTTTCATGATATGTCACCTTATCATGATATGTCACAAAAGTATGTTAAAGTCATGCTTGTGTTATGCATGTCTTTGGTTCTTGTGTGTGTCTTTTGTGCGTTGTTCATCTTCACAGAGTTTTTGCTGCACTGTGTCATGAGTAATCATGTTTTTCGGTGGCAAAATTCCAGTCTTTGACTCGTCAATAGTTCCAGTGGTAATCGTCTAGCGTCATACTGATTAAGCGCATCTGTCCGTCTGGTACACCGCAGTAATGAACTGGCCTTTGCCAGCAAATACTGAAGTTACTGCCAAACGAATATAAAGGTGAAGTCGTGGCTTAATGGTTAGAGCGTCGGACTCATAACCCAAAGGTTATGAAACCTTCAATACCACGACTGAGGTGCCCTTGAGCAAGGCACCGAACCCCCAACTGCTCCCTGGGCGCCGCAGCATAAATGGCTGCCCACTGCTCCGGGTGTGTGTCACAAGCACGCCTCCTGGTGTCTCTCTGAATGGCCCAGCAGTCTCAACTCGAGCAACTGTGTTACTGGCAGAGAAAATGCTCTGTGATTATGGAAGAAGCGCCACCGGCAGCGGCAGACTTTGAATAATAGAAATGGGCAAAACCTTATCTCAAACACAGAGCCCACCTGAGACAGATTCCTCTGCCCGCTGGCCAAAGGTTAGCTTCCGTAAATAGCGCCTTTTCCCGCCAAGGCGAGCGGCACTTTTGAAGATAATCTTGAATTAATAATCAAATCCTGTTTATTAATTATGTATTCTCAGAATATGCCCATAATTTTGCGTTTCTGAGCTGTGAGGATTTTTTTCTTTGTTTTTCAGTTGTTTGGATTAAATTTTTAATGTATTTTTTTTTCTTTTCTATCACTTGCTATGTTAAATGTATCTAATAAGAAATTAGTTTAGTTTATTATTCTTTTTTTGCAAAGTAAAATATAGACTAAATCAGATTATTGGAGTATGTTTTAGAAGAAAATAATATTTTAGTCATTTTACTTTAAAATGATATGTTTAATTCTGTGTTCCTTGCTATTTCTTTGGGGGGGGGGGGGGGCAGAAAAAAAGAGAGATTCTTTATAAAAGTTAAGACTCGTCCACAGCTTCCTAAAGTGCTTCATTTAAACACGCCCCCACATCTACATCACTGTGTGGGAAGATTTGCATAACACCGCCCAAATGTTCATGCAAAGAAAGAAGGCGTAACTTTTATTCTCGCTTTAGTATTGTTGCTGTTGCCGCCATGTCGTGGAGACACTGTGTTTCCAAATATGGTAGAAGCGTAATATTTCTGTCACACGCTTGAGGTGTTCGGCCAATCACAACGCACTGGATAGCTGGCCAATCAGAGCAGAGCTTTTCAGAACGATGAGCTTTGTAAAAATCGACACATTTCAGAAAGGCAGGCAGAGAGGAGCAACAATAATGTACAGTATGTGGAAACAAAATGTTATTGCGGACTGCTCTACAAGCTACTACGCGAGCTCTCATGAATGCAGTTGCCAGATATCAAAAGTTCAAATCCCAGAATCTGAGCTTCGCTGTTATAAGGACACATTTTCTGCCCGGTGTTTTGCTTATTTTAAGCAATCTGGCGACCATGCGCACGCGCTCGCTCCTCATTGCAGAAGCGCCGCCGCTGATGACCTGAAAACACTGACAAACAAGCTGGAGTTTAGCAATCTAAATGAAAGCATCACTCAGCCGGTCTGTGTTCTGTCATGAGATCTCGACTATATTGTTTGCGACTGTGGTTGCTGTATAAATGCACTTACTCAACTGCTGTTACCCTATAGATAAATAGGCTATTGCCATTTAGAATTATAGTGGAATTACTTGGAATTTCACTGTTATAATATTTTTAATTTGTTTTAGCAGTTTTCATAATGTAGACAGAGACTGCATAAGTCTTTGGTATTAAATTATATAATAAAAAGCCTACAATATATCAGTACACTAGATGAGGTAAAACACACCATGAGTCCACATTCTATTGATTTGTGCTTACTGGTGAAAGTGCAATACCTGAAATGCAAAAGTAAATTTCTCAAATGACAGCAATCATTACAATTATAAATTTGAGCAAAAATAATTTTGATCAGTTTAACCATTATACAGCATGAGAAAAATGTGACTCAGATTTGACTAAAACCTTGCTAAAATGCTCATACATTTCATTGACTTAAACTTGACGAAACAAAAACAGGACAAGTTTGAACAATTATGATAACTAAAATGTACATTTGAGTAAGACTAAGACTAAATAAAAAATGGCTGCCAAAATGAATACCTCTTTACGGTTAATTAATAATAATCTTATTGATAAAATGTCAAGTTTTCATTGACTAAAACTAGACTAAAATGAGACTTTTAGTCCACTAAAACGTGACTAAAACTTAATAGGATAAGGTTGACTAAATATGATAAAAACTAACAAGGACATTTAACACGGGACTAAGACTAAAATTGAAAATAGCTGACAAAATTAACACTATATGTTACATATGCAGTTTAACTTCAAAATGAATAATTCCAGGCACTTCTTTTGCAACCAACTCATGGCTGGGAAAGGAAATTAAGTCATGAATGTTGAACAGCTGAACACACCAACAAATAATGATTTTCTATATCATTTTCATTCTAGATGGCATTTTATTGGACAAAAATTTGTGTGCAAAAAAGATGAGTCATTGATATTTGTAATTGATGAGCCATTACTATTCCTGCTTTCCCAGAAAAAAAGCTCAGTGTTATGCAGCCTCATGATTTTCTGATATGTTGTTAGTCATCATCTTTTAATTCCAATATTCTGAACTTTGTTAGAGAGACACAGAGTGCACAGATAAACCGATAGAGCGATGGAGAAAGTCCATTGGTTGAGGACAGGATGAACGGATAGGACAAGATAATGTCACTTGAAGCTTAACACTTCATCCACCTCTGTGCTCTCCTGCACATCTCCTCGTCCTCCTCTGCATCTCCAGAGCTCCTGTAATTGCAATCAGTCTCCACTCAGTGTCCTGTGCGGTTGAGATGATTTGATTTACATCATTGGCGGATGTAGAGAGTCAAGAAGGTTTGGCCGTTGATTTGGAGGGCTCTCTGCTGATCAGTGTGTGGGCACTAAAGACATTGCTTATATGATTGTCATTACAGTATCACCAGACAAAGACATGAACAGCATAATTGAACCATAAACAGTACACAGCAGCTGCTGTTACGCAGGCTGACCGTTTACTCATGTCAAGTTTGAGCTCAAGTACAATAAACTGCAAAAGTCTGTAATAACACTGCACGTGGTCTTGTTTTCGTGAAAACTTCTTTTCCTTTTTCATTTACGGCGTTCTCTACCAATTTAGATTTTTTTTCTGATGACCTAAAGTTTTGCACATATACAGTAAATACAGTTTCAACTGGTAGAAAAAATGTAGCTTGGCATTATTTTTATTTTACATGTGTGAGCTTTGAGATATATGGAGTAGTACAGAAATGCAGATAAAAGCAAACAATTTTATCTCAATATTCGATAGCAAACAATATTACAATACACATTTATATGGAAATATGATTAAAAATCCCAGGGAAAATAATGGTCTTTATGATAATTTCCAAAGCAATGGTACACCTATTAAAGTTTTTTCAATTTAAATTGTCGTGTGTACACTGCAATGAAACAGCTTTATAAATAAATAATACTGTACAGTATTATGTTTTATTACAAGAACAATATTTTATATATATATAGCCATTCAAAAATTTGTGGTCAGCAAGTTTTTCTTTTTTTTCTTTTTTTTTTCTTTTAAGAAATTACTTTTATTCAGCAAGAGTGCATTTAACTGACCAGAAGTTGACAGTAAAGGCATTTATGATGTTATAAAAAAGTTCTGTTTCAAAGAAATGCTGTTCTTTTGAACTTTCTTTTCTTCAAAAAGTCTTGAAAAATGTATCAGTTTCCACCAAAATATGAAGCAGTACATCTGTTTTCAACATTGATCATAATCAGAAATGTTTCTTAAGCAACAAATCAGTATATTAGAATGAGAGTAATGATGCTGAAAATTCAGCTTTGATCACAGGAATACAGTAAATTGCATCGTAAAATATATTGCAATAGAAAAGTTATAGAAAGTATAAATATGTAGATAATAATTCACAATATTACTGTGAAATTACTATTTCACAATATTACAATATTATTACAGTAATATCACTAATATTACTGTATATATAATATTACAGTCAATATTATATATACTGACTGTTCATTCAGTCAAGAATTCATCAAACTGATTCAAATAAAAATAAACAAAATATTTTTTTAAAACTGAATTTCCAGCTAATATAGTGATATACAGCTCACCAGCCTACCAGTATTTACAGAAAGAAAATCTGTTGCTGATTCCAGTTCAATGTCTTATATCTGTTCGGAGTGAAATATAAATACGTGGTCAAAATAAATTGATAATTAAATGCTCTACTCTTTTTATTATTATTATAGATTTTTCTGATAAGTTGATATTTGATCATTAAATTTGAGCGAATGATTTAGTTGAAATCCATGGAAATAATTGATTGCCTACAGAAAAATCTTCTGTTAAAAGCTGAGTTGCCAGTATGTTTGAGTGCGTTTTAGATGTGAAGTGCTTGCTGGATTGATTTAACAGCTGATGTTTTGATGTTCAGTCAGGGAAAATAATGGACTTTATGATAATTTCCAAAGCAATGGTACACCTATTAAAGTTTTTTCAATTTAAATTGTCGTGTACACTGCAATGAAACAGCTTTATAAATAAATAATACTGTACAGTATTATGTTTTATTACAAGAACAATGTTTTATATATATATAGCCATTCAAAAATTTGTGGTCAGCAAGTTTTTCTTTTTTTTCTTTTTTTTTTCTTTTAAGAAATTACTTTTATTCAGCAAGAGTGCATTTAACGGACCAGAAGTTGACAGTAAAGGCATTTATGATGTTATAAAAAAGTTCTGTTTCAAAGAAATGCTGTTCTTTTGAACTTTCTTTTCTTCAAAAAGTCTTGAAAAATGTATCAGTTTCCACCAAAATATGAAGCAGTACATCTGTTTTCAGCATTGATCATAATCAGAAATGTTTCTTAAGCAACAAATCAGTATATTAGAATGAGAGCAATGATGCTGAAAATTCAGCTTTGATCACAGGAATACAGTAAATTGCATCGTAAAATATATTGCAATAGAAAAGTTATAGAAAGTATAAATATGTAGTTAATATTTCACAATATTACTGTGAAATTACTATTTCACAATATTATTACAGTAATATCACTAATATTACTGTATATATAATATTACAGTCAATATTATATATACTGACTGTTCATTCAGTCAAGAATTCATCAAACTGATTCAAATAAAAATAAACAATATTTTTTTAAAACTGAATTTCCAGCTAATATAGTGATATACAGCTCACCAGCCTACCAGTATTTACAGAAAGAAAATCTGTTGCTGATTCCAGTTCAATGTCTTTTATCTGTTCGGAGTGAAATATAAATACGTGGTCAAAATAAATTGATAATTAAATGCTCTACTCTTTTTTTATTATTATTATTATTATAGATTTTTCTGATAAGTTGATATTTGATCATTAAATTTGAGCGAATGATTTAGTTGAAATCCATGGAAATAATTGATTGCCTACAGAAAAATCTTCTGTTAAAAGCTGAGTTGCCAGTATGTTTGAGTGCGTTTTAGATGTGAAGTGCTTGCTGGATTGATTTAACAGCTGATGTTTTGATGTTCAGTCATGTGACAGTTGTTGACCTCAGTTATGATGTCTCCATTTTTCACACTGTCTGTACACACAGCCACTCTGTGTTTCTATAGCAGCGCTGTTTCCTGCCTCTTCCTCTCCGATGCTGTCAGACTTGTGTTGTTTGTGATACTTAAACACATACTGGCTTCCTATTTTATCCTCTCTCATGCTGTCTGACATCCGTGTAATTTACTGCATCTAATATAATTTTGGTTTCCTCCGTCTGTCTGTAGAGGGAAGTACTGAAGTGTTGTAAATCACGTTTCTCAAACACCTTTTTATTTCTGTCCATTGCTTCCTTGTTTTTTTTACTCTCTCAAGTCTGAATACCACTGCATTGACCAATTCAAGATGAGACACTGAGGGTGTCAGATACAACAAAACCATGCAAGAAATGAATTGTTTCTGCTTGTAATTAATTTTTAAATAAATTAACATTAGTTTTAATGTTGTTTGCAAGCATTTCATGTTCATGAAGAATAGTGATAAAGCTGGTTAGATGATATTCATTGAACTAGTTTATGCTGCATTTCCAGCCCTCCAAAGACCCAGATATCTCCTGTAGAGTTAAATGTGTGTATCTCAACACCTCAGGCTCTGCCTGCATTCACAAACCCGAAGGGCAATAAAAGATCCGGTTTAAAAGACGATTGTAGGTCCCAGTTTGCATGCTTCTTAATTAGCATGATTAGACAAAGTCCTCCCTCATACATTCTCCCTGTTGTTGTGTGCTGAAATCTCATCTTTCTTGTATATTAGCAGTCTAATCTTTTTCCACTGTAATCTGCCGCTTTTATTATCTAAAGCAGTTTTGAGCAAACCTCCAATTACTCTACATTAAATGCTCTTTTCATCATCGTTTGGAGTCGTTATAATCCTTACACCGCATGTGTATCCTGCAGGATTTCTGGCATCAGGATGTTGCAGAGACTCTGAGGGTTATATATTAAGTTCTTGCTAACGTGAAGGCTTTTTCTTGAGAGATACATGTTCATGCAGTTTTTTTATTGTTGCACAAGCTTGCGCCCAATTCCTCCTGCGGCCTGTAATGTGCAAATCAATACCTCTCGACCATGCCTCAAAGAGTCAGGCGTTCAGATGCAATCTACAGAAAAAAAGACAATTTCAGTAAAACAGATTTTTTTTTCATATATACATAAAACAGAACTTACTGTCTTGATGCTAGTGTTGTTGGCAGTTACGAGTATGCTAGAATGAATGAGTGATGCTCCAAAATTACAGCAAACGAAAATAATCATTTAAATTTAATTTTATTCAGAAATTTAGCTTTGGAGGGTTGAAATTATTGACTGAAACAGTCACATTTAATTTTCATTTTTTGACTGCGTCAGTGTCTTAATTCATGCACGCAACATGGATAAGCTATAACAGGTAAAATGTCAGCTGTGTGTATCGATTTCTTGTTTTTAATCAATCTTCATTTTAGTGAATCAAAATCTATGCTGTTTTCAGTTGATGCATGAAGAAAAATTCATTATATATTATTTGTAGTGTGCCTGCCATCCAATAATTGTGATGAGCTTTGTGCTTTGTTAGTTTTTTTTATATGAAACTAACTGAGCTTTCAAATTCTGTCAGTTTTATGAAAATTCAGTTTTATGAAGTTATGAAGCATGAAATAAACATTAATGAACAACAGAAGGTGTTGAAAGAAACATTACAACTTACTGAAATGTATCATGTCTCAGGTAATCGTTCAATCAGTGTTTCAAACCACCGAAAGACATCAATAAACGTAGCTTCTAAATATAATGTTACATTTACCTCAGGAAAGCCATTCAATGTCCATTTAGCTAGAAAAAAATCAACTGTAGAGAGGAGCATTTTGCTAAATATATTCATTACATTGTAAATGTTTGTTACAACAAAAAATTGGAGTAGAAACAATTATATTGTTTAAAAATCTGATGTGTACAATTTAATGTTTATATGCAACTTTTTAAAGGGGTCATATGACGTTGCTAAAAAAGAACATTATTTTGTGTATTTGGTGTAATGAAATGTGTTTATGCGGTTTAAGGTTCAAAAAACAAATTTTCCACATACTGTACATTATTGTTTCTCCTCTATGCCCCGCCTTTCTGAAACGCGTCAATTTTTACAAAGCTCATCGGTCTGAAAAGCGAGGTGTGCTCTGATTGGCCAGCTATCCAGTGCATTGTGATTGGCCGAATACCTCAAGTGTGTGACGGAAATGTTACGCCCCTCACCATACTGTGATGCTGTGTCTGGCCGGAGTGATGAGACAAAACCAATAAAACCCATTACAAACGAGGCATTCGTTGCATCCAGTGGGGACATAATTACTGATTATAATGACTTATACTGTCTTTTTACGCGTTGCATTGCATCGCGCCGCGTAAACATAAAACCA
>NW_015505625.1:827714-834813 GCF_001515645.1 Sinocyclocheilus grahami
ACTGATTATAATTACTTATACTGTCTTTTTACGCGTTGCATTGCATCGCGCCGCGTAAACATAAAACCACGTCTACATTTGTGATCGGAGAAACGACAAAAAACTAGCACTGCTCAAAACCCGCGTTTGAATCGTCAGTGGCAAATCCTTTAAATATGAAAACGTACTTACAGGCTGTGAGTCAGCATTATTTGTCAGAACACCGGCATTGTAGTCTACTCTCCCAGGTTCAGGAAACAGTCCTTGTCTGCCATAAAATGCGTTGCTCACATCTGACTATTTGGGTTGAACTGTTCTGGAACAGTGTTGTAAATACAACTTAATCACTGATTTCTAGTTGTGCCCTCTTTTGGAAGGCCAAACAAAGTAGTTTCGCTTTCACAATGAAACACACAGCGTCTCCACGACATGGTGGCGTCAGCAACAATACTACAGCGAGAATAAAAGTTACGCCTTCTTTCTTTGCGTGAACATTTGGGTGGCGTTATGCAAATCTTCCCACATCGTGACTTAGACATGTGGGGGCATTTAAACGAGGCGTTTTAGGAGGGCGTGGACGAGTCTTAACTTTTATAAAAAATATCTCTTTGGGTTTGAGACTTTAGTCTTTGCAACTTTAGGGATCTTATCTATTCACGAACAGCTTGTAACACTCCAAAGAGAAAGGAAAACTTGAAATCGCATTATGTGACCCCTTTAATGTTAATTTATTAAATATATGTGATTAATTAATTTATTATTAAATAAACTTTAGTATTGGTTTCGTTTTTTGGCTACATGAAAACTGAATTTCAGGTTTATTTAAATCTAAATCTTTATGTGCATTACTAATGGCCAGTTTTTAATGTCATCATAAATATGTAATTATTATTTTATAGCCATATAAATATATATATTTAAAATTTTTGGCCAAATTGTGTAGCCCTTCAAACAACCACTGAAAGCAACCACTTTATCAGAAAAATCGCATGTGATTTTTTCCCCCCCCTCCCCAAAACACTAATCCCTAACTATGAGCAATAGCATAATGATACATGCCTTAAACACCACTAAAATTAAATATATAGTAAAATTGTTGGGTGAAATAATTCCATAACTGGTAGGAGGCCGAATGCAGGCTGCATGGAGGCGCTCTCAGCAGTGGGGTAATGGTTTAATACGATTAAACCTTTGTCAAGCTCCTCAGCTTGAAGCCCATAGAGGACATGAAACAAGAGAGTGACTTCCTCCCACCCCTGCTGAGATGGCAGCATTGTAGTCCTTCACTTCAGAAGAACTTCCTCCTGCCTTGAAATTGCGAGAGAAGAATACATCAACCAATTTACACGCTCAACCTGGGGTTAATTAGGCCTGTGTTTCTGTCATTTCGCTGAAGAAGAAAGTTCTCTGGCCTATGACAGATTACCTGTATTAACATATCACGTATACACAGAAAGTAATGTGTAATATATGTCTCCGTTTTTAATAAAAGGTTTATTTACTTACACAAGCTCAACTGGAGTAATTTGACCGAACAAGACCCGTTATTAATAGAGGAAATGAGCAATATGGCCAGAGGTGTAGTGTTTCTTGTTTCTCATTTACAATATTATGGCATACAGAGGTTGAGTTAACACGAAAATCTCCATTTATCCAATGTTACAAACATTTGTAATTCAAAATGCATCATTTTGACAGATAAACAGGGAGGTATTTGGTCTGTTGAATTTCTCTAGAAACATTCCCACTGTAGAATATGGTAATACGGATCAGGGTTGTAGCTAGTCGGGTGAAGTTATGGGTTCAGAGGATCTCAGAACAAATTCTACATTTTAAAAAGGAATGGAGCCCAGAGCAACATACAGTCAAGGGGTCCTGATTCCCAGACATGCTCCTGAATCCTGATAGCATTTAGAAGTGAAGAAATTTAGAGAAAACAAAGTTTTAAAGCTCTCCATGAGAGGAGAGAGATGGGAGTGAGGATTTAGGGAGGAAAACCCACGAGAAAACGAATTCATGAGATATTGTTTACTACATCATGTGCGCTAATTGTCAGAATGATAATTTAGTACTGTTTTGTCTAAATAAATACAAAATGCTACAAGTGAATTTAGGAATCACAATGTAATGTACTGTATGAAAATGGATATTCATTCCGAGGTTTGTTAAATTAAATTATTTGTGGTGTTTTAAATTTACATGTAAAAAGGGAAATACACAATTAAATATCCAATATCAGCCAGAAACTGATATGCTACTGATATATTATGCATCCATGATATGTAGACTATGTCAGATGTATCATTTTTAATTATTGAAAATGCTAATGTTGTGTATGCTAAAATGAAATGTACATAATGCCATATGCTACCGTTCAGAAGTTTGGGGTCAGATTGATTGATTGATACTTTTATTCAACATGGATGCTTGAAATTGATGAAAAATGACAGTAAAGACATTTATAACATGAACTAAAACTAAAATAATGTTGTTGTATTTAAAAAAAAAAAACTTTAAACAAAATTTAGAAATGTTGTCTTGGCAACTAACTGAAATATGTTTAAGTTAAGGCACTAAAATTACTAGAAATAAAACTGCACTAAAACTGAAATAAAAAAGAAATTAAACTGAAATAAAGAAATTAATTAAATGGAAATTACATTATTTTAACTAAATTAATTCAATGAAATGTTTTAAATTAAAAACATTAAATTAAAATTCAGCTTTGATCACAGCAATAAATTACATTTTAACACATATTCAAACAGTTATTTTAAACTGTATATTTCACAATATTACAGTTTTACTGTATTTTTGATCAAATAAATGCAGCCTTGGTGAGACTTCTATCAAAATCATTAAACATAAAAAATTCTTACCAGCCCAATGGTAGTGTGAAGTTTTTTTTAATTTTCAGGAAAATTAAAATAATGATGGGTGAAAATAGAGCATGACCGAACATTTTCAGCTCATCAAAGTGAGGAATAGTGATTGTTTTTAGCACAGCCTCTGGTGGTTTATTCTCTGTGGAAACTTGTACTATATTTGTGCTGACAGATGCAGCTGCTACAGGGCAAAACCCTGCGGCTCTGAACAAAGATCAAAACCTCTGAAGAGCTCCGTCGACTTCTCGTTTTCCCCCTTTCCATGACTACTTTGTCTTCCTCAGTCACGCAAACACCCGCTGGCATAATCAATGGGGATTCATCTCCCGTGCATTGGGAATTCTGTGCTAGATGGGAATCTGGAATTCAGCATAAATTATGAGGAATTGGCCTTGTTTGGAGGAGAGGCTGAGTTCCCTCCAGATCATTACACGCACGTTCCTGAGCCAGCAGCTGACAGACGTGCTCTCTGAAGGTTGCGTATAATGACGGTCCCGTGACTCCCACTCTGATATAAAATATTAACCTGAGCTCATTTTGGGCCGATGGATCAGAGGAGACAAAGACTTATCGTTCACAGAAAGCCTGGTCCACTTTGTTGCTTGGAGGGTCTAGATGAATATCGTTAAGATACGGTATATGGTTTTACAAACTGTTAAACATTACAGACGAACCTCTTACCAGCCGTTTGGCTCTCAAACGTTCATGTGTAGTTTGTCTTCTGTTGCTCATGTACAGCAGGGGGTTTTTACACCGATCGCACAAACACAACAGCAAAAGCTCTCACACACCTGCTGATATTTCCCAGGATGGCGCTCATTGTTTTTTTCCTCTAATGAATATTGACATTGTGATTTCATGCATGTCTGTCAGCGCAGTAATGATGCAGCAAGATTCTCCAGGCAACAGACAATCTGCTGCTAGTCATGTCAGATTCAGCCATCAAAGCACACCGAGTCTGATTTGGTGATGAAATATGTTTGCCAAATCGTTTTACAACTTTCCATAATATGCCAATTATTTTTTTCTTTCTTTTTAGTGAATCTCTGTTGTCTTGATGCAAACATGGCGTTCTCACCAAGTGTGACACGTTACACCAGCAATGATTGAATCGCATCTGTTCCATCTCCGAAACAGATGTAACATTATAATTTGTTGCTGAGTAAAAAAGTATTGATTCCTCTGTGCCGTTAAACCAGGTGTGTTATTCAGATTAACTAGTTCAACTAACTTGCTTAGCAAGTTTCACTTTAAATTGGTGCTTTACCGAAAATTAGTTGACAACTGACCAAAGAAAAGTTAATGTCCACCTACTGGGTGATACTAAAAATGCTATTTACCTTGCATTTTGAATTACAGAACCCTACCACTGCACAAAATCGTGCTTTCATAGCTAGAAGCACTTATAAAACAAAATAGTATAGCATTTTAACATCAGCCATTTATCTGTTAATGAGCATAACATTGATATTAGAAACTTTAATTGTACTCACCTATTTCCTTTATAATTATTAATATTATAGAGTGTTGCAGGAATGAGTCCAAAAAACCCAGATACAAGTTGCATTTTAGCACTTCTAGTTCCATCGTCCTGAAGTCAATGGTTTTTGGTTGAATGCCTGAAATAAGGTCTGTGGTGAACACGCGCTCAAAATATTTTCACGTTTTACTCTACGGCATAAAATACATTAGTAGTACACCCTTGTGATTTTACTTTATTTGAGCTTTTATTTATCTTTAAATAGGTGGTTGTTAACAAGTGGTTAAATGATACACCATACTGTAACTACAACTGTAGTGTAGTTTGTTTATAGTCTACGTTTAGCTTTTTTAATTAAGGCTTCAAAATTCATGGCAGTTGTTTATTTGTGAAGATTATTAATCATAAGCTTTTGTTGGTTAAAGACCTTTTTTCTGCAGTTGTCCAAAGGTCAGTTAAAATGCCATATTAATTTTTCATCGAGGAAACTTACAAAATTACATAATCCCAACAGGATGATGATGATGATTATTATTATTGACAATTATATAAAACAAAATAATACAGAATTTCAACATCAGCCGTTTACCAGTTGCCTGTCATACATGGAAATGATCAGTTTATTGCTATTGACCAGAATTGTAATATTGGTGCATCTCAGTATTTTATTTGTCTAGCTTTTTTTTCTATTCTTTTTTTTTTTTTTTTTTTAATCTAAAAGCACATCAGAGTTAACAAGTGGTTAAATGATACACCAAACTGTAACTACAACTGTAGTGTAGTTTGTTTATAGTCTACGTTTAGCTTTTTTAATTAAGGCTTCAAAATTCATGGCAGTTGTTTATTTGTGAAGATTATTAATCATAAGCTTTTGTTGGTTAAAGACCTTTTTTTCTGCAGTTGTCCAAAGGTCAGTTAAAATGCCATATTAATTTTTCATCGAGGAAACTTACAAAATTACATAATCCCAACAGGATGATGATGATGATTATTATTATTGACAATTATATAAAACAAAATAATACAGAATTTCAACATCAGCCGTTTACCAGTTGCCTGTCATACATGGAAATGATCAGTTTATTGCTATTTTTTTCTAAAAGCACATCAAATGTGAGCAGCCCCTTAAGAAATATCGGTAACAGTTTAGAGAATACATATTCCGTATTAACTTTATACATTATACAGAGTTTTCCCTCAATAAACTGATTTGCTGTTTATTAATAGTTAGTAAGGTAGTTGTTAAGTTTAGGTATGGGGTGGATTAAAGGATCTAGAATATGGTCATGCAGAATAAGGCATTAATATGTGCCTAATAAGTATCAATAGACAGCCAATATGCTATTACTATGCATGGTAATAAGCAACTAGTTAATAGTGAGAACTGGTCCTTAAAATAAAGTGTTACTGAAAACATCTCATCACATCTGATGAACATGTCTGTAACGATTGAGGCGTCGTGACAATGAAGTGGGGATCCAATAGCAGGCTTTATTAAAAAGAGCATAGTCAGGACAGGCAGGGTCAGATACCAGCAAACAATAACATCCAAGGCACAGACAAAAGAGTAATCCAACAAGACAGGCAATGATCAGGGCAGGCAGGACACGTTACACCAGCAATGATTGAATCGCATCTGTTCCATCTCCGAAACAGATGTAACATTATAATTTGTTGCTGAGTAAAAAAGTATTGATTCCTCTGTGCCGTTAAACCAGGTGTGTTATTCAGATTAACTAGTTCAACTAACTTGCTTAGCAAGTTTCACTTTAAATTGGTGCTTTACCGAAAATTAGTTGACAACTGACCAAAGAAAAGTTAATGTCCACCTACTGGGTGATACTAAAAATGCTATTTACCTTGCATTTTGAATTACAGAACCCTACCACTGCACAAAATCGTGCTTTCATAGCTAGAAGCACTTATAAAACAAAATAGTAGAGCATTTTAACATCAGCCATTTATCTGTTAATGAGCATAACATTGATATTAGAAACTTTAATTGTACTCACCTATTTCCTTTATAATTATTAATATTATAGAGTGTTGCAGGAATGAGTCCAAAAAACCCAGATACAAGTTGCATTTTAGCACTTCTAGTTCCATCGTCCTGAAGTCAATGGTTTTTGGTTGAATGCCTGAAATAAGGTCTGTGGTGAACACGCGCTCAAAATATTTTCACGTTTTACTCTACGGCATAAAATACATTAGTAGTACACCCTTGTGATTTTACTTTATTTGAGCTTTTATTTATCTTTAGATAGGTGGTTGTTAACAAGTGGTTAAATGATACACCAAACTGTAACTACAACTGTAGTGTAGTTTGTTTATAGTCTACGTTTAGCTTTTTTAATTAAGGCTTCAAAATTCATGGCAGTTGTTTATTTGTGAAGATTATTAATCATAAGCTTTTGTTGGTTAAAGACCTTTTTTTCTGCAGTTGTCCAAAGGTCAGTTAAAATGCCATATTAATTTTTCATCGAGGAAACTTACAAAATTACATAATCCCAACAGGATGATGATGATGATTATTATTATTGACAATTATATAAAACAAAATAATACAGAATTTCAACATCAGCCGTTTACCAGTTGCCTGTCATACATGGAAATGATCAGTTTATTGCTATTGACCAGAATTGTAATATTGGTGCATCTCAGTATTTTATTTGTCTAGCTTTTTTTTCTATTCTTTTTTTTTTTTTTTTTTTTATCTAAAAGCACATCAAATGGGAGCAGCCCCTTAAGAAATATC
>NW_015505625.1:836045-850329 GCF_001515645.1 Sinocyclocheilus grahami
ATATTGGTGCATTTTGATTTTTTTTTTTTTTTTCTTTTTTTTTTTTTTTTTTTTTTTTTTTTTTTTAATCTAAAAGCACATCAAATGTGAGCAGCCCCTTAAGAAATATCGGTAACAGTTTAGAGAATACATATTCCGTATTAACTTTATACATTATACAGAGTTTTCCCTCAATAAACTGATTTGCTGTTTATTAATAGTTAGTAAGGTAGTTGTTAAGTTTAGGTATGGGGTGGATTAAAGGATCTAGAATATGGTCATGCAGAATAAGGCATTAATATGTGCCTAATAAGTATCAATAGACAGCCAATATGCTATTACTATGCATGGTAATAAGCAACTAGTTAATAGTGAGAACTGGTCCTTAAAATAAAGTGTTACTGAAAACATCTCATCACATCTGATGAACATGTCTGTAACGATTGAGGCGTCGTGACAATGAAGTGGGGATCCAATAGCAGGCTTTATTAAAAAGAGCATAGTCAGGACAGGCAGGGTCAGATACCAGCAAACAATAACATCCAAGGCACAGACAAAAGAGTAATCCAACAAGACAGGCAATGATCAGGGCAGGCAGTAGTCAATCAAAAACAAGGTAACAGTCCAAGGAACAAAACACGAGAAAGGCAAAACTTAGGAACATGGAAACTAGAAAACACAGAAGGGCTAAACATTCAATCACCAGCCATGACAGAGAGTGTGTGTGCTATTCTTATTGGCCTACTAATGTGAGACGGCTGTGAACTGATGATGAGATCTGATGAGAGACAGGTGATGCACTTGATGAGTCCGGGCAAAGGATTATGGGAAATTGAGTCCTGAGTGAATGGCAAGGTACAGAATGGAGTGCCCTCTAGAGGAGCTCATGGGCACTCCAGCTGGAGATCATGACAATGTCCATAACCCAGCGTAATTATATATGACATGAAGACAGACTGGTCAACTCTTTGTTCAGACTACCCACAGACAAGTTGATTTTGAAAACGTTCATGTTTAGCACATTCCTGACAGAAGCACATTCATATTTCTCTTTTGCATGTAATCCGTGGTTTGTTATCAGGTGTTGTGGATGTGTGTGTGTGTGTGTGGCTGTGGAGCAGCAGACGCTCAGCTGTCACAGGTCCAGCTGGATCTCCTCACTGATGGAGCTGCTCAAGTATTTGGTCCAGTCTGTCCACATGTCACTTCTCGTCTCCTGTGCTGGGATGTTAAACTGTCCTCCTGCAGTCATGTCAATCTCACTCACTCACCTGTCATACACTCACCAACCGAAACTTCTGAATGGTAGTGTCCATCCTGTCAGCGTTTTTGTATTTAGTCTAGTGTTTTTCAGTGAGCATTTTAAGACATTTAGGAGTCATTATGTGCTCATAGGTGGAGAAAAGGACCTAGATTTATATTTGAAATGGGACATTGCTTGAGTTCATTCCCCTGTGCCTTAGCATTTTGAATCAGTCCTGCTCATTAATATCCTAAAATAATGCCAAACCAGGCTAATAAAATTTTGAAAAGAGCAGAAAGTGGAATTAAAGCAGATCTCGGCAGATGGAGTTAGAATTGGTGTGTTGTGCTGTTCTGTACAGACAGAGCTTGTGAATGTGCTTGAGGCCGCGTCAGGTGATGGATGCCGCGTTCATGAGAAAATCAATCAGCCGCTGGGTGACAGACGGCGTGATGGGTGATGAGGCCATATTTGTTGATGGAGGCCAGAGTGCTGAGGAATAAACATTACTGAGGATGAGGGATGGAGTGCAGTGTAAGAAATGCTTGAAAAGTGCAGCTAAGTATCAGTATCAGAGTGAGTGAACAAGCGGTCAACTTCACAGGTTTTTAAGTTTTTTCATGCAATATCCACATAGACCTGAACATTTAAAGACAAAATTGTGCTTGAACAAAAAGCAGTTGAAATATGAAATGATAGCATTATACACCGGATGTGATCAGTGTTTAAGATGGTTTTGTGTTTGTCAGGGTCTCTGCAGGTCCTGAAAAAGTCTTGAAATTCAGTTTTAGTGAATTTAAAGGGTTAGTTCACCAAAAAAGGAAAATTAGCCTGCGTTTTACTCACCCTCGAGGCATCCTAGGTGTATATGACTTTCTTCTTTCAGACGAATCCAATCGGAGTTATATTAAAAATTGTCCTGGCTATTCCAAGCGTTATCATTGCAGTAGGCAGGTGTTTCTGTTGAACAGTCCACAAGTCTTCAAATAAAGTGCGCGCATCCATAATAAAATGTGCCACATGGCTCCGGGGCATGAATAAAGGCCTGCTGTAGCGAATCCGTGTGTTTTTGTAAGAAAAATATCCATATTTCAAACGTAATAAACACTTTTCTCTCACTTCCGGTATCTGTCGTGCGTGGATGACGTAGGACATATGCGTTGCGCACGTGCCTGTGAGATATGCTAGTCTTGTGAGTTTATTTACAGGAGCAAAGGAAGCAAAGTTTCCTTACTCTAGTAAAGGAAAACCAGTCTCCTCTTGGCTTATATCGAAATCCTCCGACATTTTTCTTTAAAAAAACCTTGGTTTGTACTTCTAATTCATGACCAGCGTTTTGTTTTGTTCCGTCTCCGCGTTCGTCACTAATCACGCAACACCGGCGTACTACGTCATCCGCTGGAACGCCTTCCGCTTATGACAGTTAGATGAAGTGAGAGAGAAGTGTTTATTACATTTGAAATATGGATATATTTTTTTTACAAAAACGCTTGGATTCACTACAGGAGGCCTTTATTCACCCCCCAGAGCTGTGTGAGGGACGTTTTATTATGGATGCATGTGCTTTATTTGACGTGTTTTGGACTATTGAACAGAAACACCCGCCCACTGCAATGATAACGCTTGGAATAGCCAGGACAATTTTTTGATATAACTCCGATTGGATTCGTCTTAAAGAAAAAAGTCATATACACCTAGGATGCCTTGAGGGTGAGTTAAACACAGGTTAATTTTCATTTTTAAGTGAACTAACCCTTTAAAGAGAGAGTTTACCCAGAAATAAAAATCATGATTTACTTACATGACGTATATATATATATATATATATATATATATGATTTTCTGCTTACAGAGGAATACAGTTGGAGTTATATTTAAAAATGTCCTGGCTCTTCCGAGCTTTATAATTGCAGTGAATGGTGGTCGAGATTTTGAAGCCCAAAAAAGTGCATCCATCCATCATAAAAATACTCCACATGGCTTCGGGGGTTTATAATAGCCTTCTGAAGTGAAGCGATGTGTTTGTGTAAGAAAAATATCTATATTTATACCTTTATAACCTGTAATCTCAAGCTTCTGCTAACTGTCGTACGCACGTTCACAAGAAAGAGGTGTTCCAGCGGATGACATAGGACGTAGCGTAAGCGACGAATGCAGAAGTGCAGAGAATAGAGCAAAACAAAACACTGGTCATGAATTAGAAGTAAAAAATTAGGATTTGTAAAGAAAAATGTTGGAGGATTCCAATATAAACCAAGAGGAGACTGGTTTTCCTTTGCTGTAAACAAAACTTGGTTGAGACTAGCATGCATAGTTCTACGTCATCCGCTGGAACGCCACTCTCTCGTGAACGTGTGTATGACAGTTACCGGAAGCTAGAGATTACGGTTTCTTAAATTTTAAATATGAATATTTTTCTTACACAAACGCATCGCTTCACTTCAGAAGGCATTTATTTACCCCCAGAGCCGTGTGGAGCACTTTTTAATGATGGATGGATGCACTTTTTTGGGCTTCAAAATCTCGACCACCATTCACTGCCATTATAAAACTTGGAAGAGCCAGCACTGTTTTTAATATAACTCTGATTGGATTCATCTGAAATAAGAACGTCACACCTAGGATGGCTTGAGGGCGAGTAACTCATGGGGTAATTTTAATTTTTTGGTGAACTATCCCTTTAAGGAAAGAAAAATCTTAAATGGTGAATATCTTAAACAGTGTAATGAAAGTCTTAATTATCATTTAAGAGGTCTTGAATTTGGTGACAGAAGAAACAAGATCACAGTACGTACTAAATGGAATAATTGTGTTACTTGTTGCACATTCACCTTTTCAGAGCAGTTCACGATCAGTGAATACCATACATTTATGTCAAGCTATTGGTTATAGTCTACTGTTGATGTATTTTATAGAGTGTTTACTTTATGGTGTTTATATTGATGGTTGTATTTTTTAGATTGAGCAGCTGGGAGTAGTATAGGATAGACATTTCAAAGTTAGAGTCTCAATGTATTTCTGGCTTGTTTATAATTAAAGGTCTTGCATTATGCAAAAAAATCTTATACTTTCTTGTTATTATTGGTATTTTGGTTACACAAACCGTATTTGGGATTTAAGTCAACATAAAATCTTGTAGCTCACAGGAAGGAAAGACTAAACATTATTTAACACATTAAATTTATAGATTTTGACACAAACTGGTTATTGATTTTCTTTTAACACATTATTATTATTGCATCAGCAAGTCCAATATGTTATATAATATTAACTTTGCTTGTGCATCTGGTTTTAAAAAAAAAAAAGGTCTTTAATTTGACATGGAGTCCTCTGCAGATATCGTGTTGTGTATGACTCAGGCTCCTGTGGAGACGGCCTGCATTTGAACGACAAAATGAGGACAGTGCATAAAATTGACACCCACTTCATGAATATTCCAACAGTGTCTTTGTAAAGAAACAGGCCTTTTGCATTTTGCTGTTCAGAGAAAGATTATTCAAATTTGGATCTTGTCTTACATGTCCAAAGTTTTCTTAAATGTGCCGTTTCTTCCTTGTGAATGTAGTGGCATCAGTCTCCAAGTGATGTTCTCCTCCTGTGCTGAGGAGAGATAGCAGCGGTGTGTGTGTGTGTATGATTAGAGCTCTCGCTTTCTATGAGTATTGACACAAACTGGTTATTGATTTTCTTTTAACACATTATTATTATTGCATCAGCAAGTCCAATATGTTATATAATATTAACTTTGCTTGTGCAGCTGGTTTTAAAAAAAAAAAGGTCTTTAATTTGACATGGAGTCCTCTGCAGATATCGTGTTGTGTATGACTCAGGCTCCTGTGGAGACGGCCTGCATTTGAACGACAAAATGAGGACAGTGCATAAAATTGACACCCACTTCATGAATATTCCAACAGTGTCTTTGTAAAGAAACAGGCCTTTTGCATTTTGCTGTTCAGAGAAAGATTATTCAAATTTGGATCTTGTCTTACATGTCCAAAGTTTTCTTAAATGTGCCGTTTCTTCCTTGTGAATGTAGTGGCATCAGTCTTCAAGTGATGTTCTCCTCCTGTGCTGAGGAGAGATAGCAGCGGTGTGTGTGTGTGTGTGATTAGAGCTCTCGCTTTCTCTTTTTCTCTCTTATGCGTTCTCTTCCTCAGGCTGTAGCCATTCAGATCGTCTGGCACAGGCACGCTATCGCGGAGGATTACTGTTAGCATTGCATGGGTCCAGATGAAGGCAATTCTCAAGAGAGCTTCCCAGATTCATTCCCTCCAAGGCTCTATTTACATTACGTAATTATTGGTATCCATTAAATTCATGCTCTTTTTCTCTTGACATTAAACAGGATATAAAACTGAATGGTCATTACATCACCAGTAAGCCACTGCATAACATGCTGTGTTAATAGGAATTAAACAGGATGGGCTTGGCTCTAAATTTTGGACACTTTGATGGCAGTTACTGTCATTGGCTTAAGGTTTAGAGTCAGCATAAAACTGAAGTTATGATCGTATTTTCTTCCCTATTGCGACTTGCATCCAAATGAAATGGTTTCTCAAATGGCTGGGACTTGATTTTCTCCATTGGGAGTTGTGATCTTTTGTGAAGGACAGGTTATTGGAGGGAATGCATTGTACTTGAAGCCTCTTCTTGTGAGAGGGAGGGAAAGGTAATCTTTTTGATTAAAGATTACGAGGACACGTGAATTTTAAAAAGGAGATGTTGTGCATTTGTAATAGCCCAAGTCCAAGTAAAATTTGTTTAGATTTGCTGTTACAGTAAATCTCAACTGCCTGACTTGCGCAGAGCAGTATACACTGTATATTCTCTGTACTGCACTCTAAAACATAACATATTATAACATGAACATATTAAAAAATAATGTTCAAATTTTCTGTAAAGCTGCTTGAAAATAATGTTTATTGTGAAAAGCACTATACAGTACAAATAAGCTAGACTTTGACTTTAAAAGTCATGTAGTGTATTCCAGCCTTTAATCTGTTAACTTAACAAACATGATTTATTCATGATCTATTCATCATTGTTTTACCTTTAGAAATAGTATTGCATTAAAACCGATATTTTATTATGCATTTTAACTTTGGTTACAATTATTTATGAAAATATATAATGTATTACAACAAATACATTATGAATATCTTTATAATGCATTATACATAAAGGGTTTAAATAAGGTGTTACCCATCTTTTTATTGTAGTATTATAATTTCATTATTATATATATATTTTTTTTCTTAAATACATTAAATCAAATGTCAGAATGTTTGGTTCAAAGCTTAAACACTCTTCTTTTTTCACTGTTTTTTACATGCCTGTGGAGAAATATTTAGGGTTAAAAGTAGTGGTCGACCGATATATCACCAAGGCCGATATTTGGCATTTTTCAAATATCTGCATTGGCTGATTACAATATTTTCTGTTTGGGCGATGCGTTCGTGGCGGGACTTTTATTTTGACGGTCCTGAGAACGGCAGTGCCTGAACACAGTGCTCACATTCTCCCTCTTGTTCGCTGTCGTCTGTTAACAGTTCTGTCTAAATACGGATAGAAGTCTGTCTAATAATCAGATAAAACTGTTAAACAAAGGAATTAAAATGTATACAAAATAGTATTATAATGATTGCTTTTATATTGTTAGTAATAGAAAGGCAAACATAATACTTTCTCATGTGCCGTCAGCATTCAGCAAATACGCAATTATATAATTTAAACAAATCTTTGAATGACTAATGAACATCTAATTTCAAAAGCCTTGCAAACTTAGTCGAATCCAGCTGTGAGATCTTGTGAAGTGTGCATGTGTATCCTGCATGATCGTGTGTACTCTGCGTGACGGTCGGTCCGAGAGAATTGAATGCTGACAGGAGGAGAGTTCAGCTTCACTGAGACGCGCGATCGACAAACTTTAAACTCGTGATTTCAAATTATGCTGGCTTCTTGTTTTTGCCCAATGTCATATTAATGTCATTTTCACTGTGTGCTGTATGTAAAATAAGTGTTACCTTGGCTTTATTTGAAAAAAATGTGATTCCCAATGCACTCAAACTTCCCAGAATACGGAGTGCCCTGTTGGTTACAGTGTTTACTTCCTTTTTTTATTATATCTGTATTAAATATTTGTTTATTTGTGAAAAATACTTTGTCATTTAAAGTACAAGCATGTTTATTTTACACATTTATTTTTTAACCCAGTTTCAAATGATTTCAAATTTCTTAAATATTTAATAAAATTATATCGGCCACCCTGCTTTCCAAGATATCGGCATCGGCTGTCAAAAACCAATATCGGTCGACCACTAATTAAAAGATGACTTTTAAAAATTCAGTTGAATCCAAAATAATAAATCATTCTATTAATGTATTTATTTCATAATTATTCATATACTCTTTTATTTTAGATTTAATAATAGATTCTGAATAAGAACTGAGGGAATAAAAACTACATCCTACATCAAGTCCTATAATACACAGATAACAGGCTGAGACGGTGTACTTAACACAGTACACAGATGCTAAATAAACTGACCTGCTCTTGCTCACTTCTCTGTCATTTATGCTGCAGAAGAGATTCATTAGAGCTTTTGATTCTTTTCTTACTTGAGCGGGTTTCACGCTACTGACTATAAATGTTGTTTACCAAAAGGAAAACAGCGGTGGGCTTTTATCAGCTCTTGTGTAGCACTGAGACACTCCATTAGTGGTGCATCAGTGCTCTAAAGGCAAGAGGCTAGCGTCCGCTGCAGAACTGTCTGTTTAAATGAAAAGCTCTAAAAAGTTCATTGACTCGACTACGTAACTAAAGTCTGTTCTCTCACTCTAAAGTGAGCGCTTTGAAAGCTATGACAGTCGTTTGAGTGGACAGTGATGTTAACGCACTAGTTCTGGTTATAGACACTAATGTGTACCATGATGCCCCTCATCCTCACTTTAAATTAGCTTTCTTGCATGTGACGTGCTCTGCTTTCATTTCATTTGATTTGTTTTAGAATAAAAGAATGTTCAGAACTGTTTAGATCTGTTAGAATGTTCATCATTCAAAATGTTACCAGCAGTGATGATGTTAAGAGTAGTTGATTGTTTCTTTTCTCTGTTACTTGGAATGGACCTGATGCTCTCATCATTAAATCTCCTGGTCTTAAGCGGCTCCAGTGGAAATAAAAAGCACAGAGCAGCATTTTTCTCTGTACAGTACGCCTCGCTACAGTGTAAAAAATGACCGTGAATTTAACAGTAAAAAAACTGTAAAAATGCTACAGTAAAAACCTGTTAAATGGTTAACGGTAAGTTCCCCTACTATATACGGTGAAAAACTGTATTGGCCATTACAAGTAATTTTACGGTAGTATACAGTTTTTGGAAGTGAAAAAGAACATATAATTTACAGTAAATAACCGTAAATTGACATTCCCAAAATTCCCTGCGTGATGGTGTTTAGTGTTTGTGTGAATGACACTGTGCACCTTCTATATATGTTATTATTTAAAAGCTGCTTGTGATGGGCTTTGGTTCATCATGTGACTTTCTCATCACCTCCTGCATTTGGTGGTTATCAGTGTATTACAAAGGTACAAAACAGATTTCAGTACTTCAATAGGTTGGTATATTAACATTATATCAGTTCATGAAATTACGGTATTTAAAGGTAAATTTAAGTTTAAAACGTAAACTGTTGCTATCGTATTTCTTACGGTAAAATTCTGGCAACCACAGCTGCCGGTTTTGTATTATAAATTTTACGGAATTTGTTTTACAGTGTACCCGTTCAGTCTCAGATCACACTGTCCAACGATCACAGAATATCAAAAAGATGCTGCATCCAAAAATGCCAATTTATAATTTCATTTGAATAATTTGGTGTTATAAAGAATGCCTAATATTGATAATGCTGAGTTCAAAAGCTATCAATAAAAACTTTCCATCGTATACAGTTTTTCTGTTGCTGGTTGGATGTAGTAAAACACCCACAGATGTAGTAGAGAACATCTGGCTTATGTTTGCATTTTCTTCTGTGATTGGCCATAATTCTAACCTTGAAATCAGAATCATTCATGCTTGTGAAAATCGTTGTAATCTGGCTCAGAGGAAGACAGAAATCATGTCTTTTTGGCAGCTGATTAAGGGCTAATACAAGACTTCTTTCAGTTTACAAATGCTTGTCGAAAGCAAAAAATGCTACAGAATGCACATCATGTTTTGTTAGAAAGTGTGAAGTTCTGTAGAGCAAAGCAGGCAATATTTTTGGAATCAACACCCCAAAAGTGAGTAAGAAATGAATTTTTAAATTATTATTAAATATAATTAATATAAAATTTAATTCAGAAAATATGATGCAAGGTGGTGATATTAGGGATAAAGAAATGATTATAATTCGTGATTTATTAATACAAACATACTACATTACAAACAAATATGAGAATTCCAAATGTATGATTAATAAATTATTGTTGTTGCTAATAATGATATTATTAATTGCAATTGTATAACTGTAATGATTTAACCCACAGTTCACTATTCCCAGATAGACATCAGGTAGAAATTACACACAAAAATGCAGATTCCAAATTAATAAATCATTATTATTGTAATTATTATTAATGCTTTTAATAAAGACAATTATTATAACACAGTTCATGTTCACAGAACTTCAAAGAGATATTGCATACAAAAGAAGTTATTTACTTTTAATAAATTGTTACAATTGTCATTATTGTTGTTGTTATTAATAATAGTAGAACTATTTATATTTAATAATCATTTTTATTGTTGTTAATATTAATGATAATAATGAAAATTCACAAATTAGTTTATTATTAATAGATCATCATTGTTTAATAATAAAATATTTATATACATAATGTAGTTATTGAAGTCAAATTATTAGTTATGTCATAAGTAATCATTAAAATAAATCAGTTCTGCATATAAATTATTAGACAATAAACTAAGTCGTTAAAAAACTCATAAAAGCATAAAATGGGTAGTGACATTAGAAGACAAGAAAGAAGGAGCAGTCATACAGTATAGCTAAAGTAGAAACTATTAGCACATGACATTAATGTGCCAACCAAATATTGAGTGGAAAAAATAGTCCTTTTCTATCTACTAATTGGGTAGATTATTCTCTAAGCATGAAAAGGATCAAATTTGCATTAATTAACGTTAGCGTACAGAGCTGCACAAACAATGCTGTGGGCTGTTATTAGTTTGATTTTCTTCGCACGTCTTTGTTTTTGTTGCGGTTAGAGTGAAAGGACTTCCTCTTGTCTTCATAGTGCTGTGAGGAGTCGTCTCTGCACCACATTAAATTAGTTCAGTCTTCCTGTTTCTAAGCATATTACTGATGTGACTGCTGTTTCAACAAAGAGCGAGGAGCAGATTGAATTATGTGTGTTTTAGCGCACTGCAGCGCTGTAACTGTGTGCATGTGGGATGCTGATGAATTAAATCAACCGGCCCACCTTGTTTTTGATCCTCTGAGAGAATGAAATGAATTGCACTGCTAGTGCCATTGAGATGCTGGCTGTTGACAGGTCACTGCACTCTCCTACAGTATGACATGATATACTATTGTCATGCTAGTTTTTTTAAACCTGCATCAATATTACAGTTTCTCATTTAAACAGACCTAATCATAACTACTACGTTAAAATTCAGAGAAAACAATCTCATAGACTTGCATTGAAGGAGGAACCTGAGCCGTATTAAAAGAATTTTAAAAACTTTTTATTCATTAATAATATATTATATATTGTACTATATAATATTTTCATCTATATATTTTTTTTAATTCTTTAAATATCATGATAATGTTTTACAATACAATCAGATTTTTTTTTACCCATACAGTCAGATTTTATTGAACAGTAAATGGTTCCATTATAAGGATTTAGCTCCTCATGTAATATTGTGTATAGTTCTTATTTAAAAAAATGAATTATTTCCACAAAAAAATAAGAGCATTAATATGTATACGTTTTAAGATTTTTACCAGCTATTCATGCCATCAATCCTGAAAACATTATTTATTTTTTCAAATGTTGGCCATTGTATATTTGTTTTATTGTATAATATATAAAAACAATTTGTTTAATTATTTAATTGTAGTTCAAATTAATATATTTATAATATTTTAAAATGTAAAATTTATTTTAGTTAAAAATGATATAAAACACTTCACCACAGTATCATATGTGAACTATAAAAAATTGCTTAAGTTGGGAACTTGAAAAGAATTAGTCAGCATGTGTCCACATATTTTTAAGTGTGTGTGTGTTATAATTAATGTAAAAAGTAAAAATTAATGTAAAATGATACACTGCAGGACTATTTATGTGAACTATACAACATGAAAAGAACTAGCCAGAACTAGTCTACATGTAATAGTTATAGTTGCTGTTTAAAAAATGGGAAAAATACAAAATGGAACATTTGAAATTTTTGTTTAAGGATTAATGACGTGCATATCTGGTAAAAGCAAATAAATATTAATTATTTAAATACTAATATTAGTTGTTGCTTTTGTAGAAATAATCTTGGAAGTTTTATGGGTTTTCTTGTATAACGAAAAAAATTTGTTTCAATTAATATATCTAAATGTTATATACTGTGTGTGTGTGTGTGTGTGTGTGTGTGTGTGTGTGTGTGTTGTGTGTGTGTGTGTGTAAAAGCTTAATTCTGAAAACCTGAAAGAAATGGTCACCAATCAGAGCTTCTGTCTTTGGTACATTCAAATAATTTTTCATGAATCTTGGACCATGAAAAATGTTGTTCATGTTTTTGGCAGAGATTTGTAAATCGGACAGTTGTGAGGAGCTGTTAGGCCTGTGTCCTCCTCTCAAACACTGGCCATGTTAAACCCGGGGAGATCCTCTCTGAGCATCGGCTGGCAGATGCCTGAGGGCAGGACTCGCCTCATGAAGGGCTGTTCAGTGATCAGAGGCGTCATTCCCCCGGAGCACCAAACACTGCCATTTCCCTTAGCTTCCCATCAGTAATATCCCTCTTCTGACATGGCCAAGATGGCAGCTACAGGAAATTCCTGATCCTGTGTCCTCAGGGCAAGTCATGAGCGCAGCCCTGTATTTAGGACCTCCCAATGAGAGAGCGAGAGCACTGTTCTCCATGAAGATCTCATCACTCAGACTACGGCGAGCAGCCTGTCTGCTTAGGGTTTTAATGATCTCAGAGACCCTGGTTAACCACAGCACAGTCCATCAGCCCTGCCGCTGAACCACCGCAAGAAACCAAGCAAATCTCTGGGTGTTCTGCTCTCACTTCAACTTCCTGAATCTCCAGGTTGATACCTGAGTGAAAAGGTGGATGGTGGTGGTGGTGGTTTTGAGTTTGCTGCTGGGTGCTAGTGAAACAGGGTTGATGTGTGTGAGTAAAGAGCCCTCGTGTCTTTGACCATTTCTCCTGCTGTGCTTACAGAAAATTCTGTGATTTATTCCAGGAAAAGTATCCGTCATGTTGTTCACATTATCTCTATGGCAACCTTCATCTCCAGGCTAACGCTGATATTTTCAGTCTATGAAGAATAGCTGGCTACTTTTTCCTGGAAGTTGAAGCCATTGGTGACTGAGCCAGATGAGATTTTAATATGAATGGAGCTGATTGATGCTTCAAGAACTGGCTTTGAAGAACAAATGATCCTTTGAACCTTTGTATAATTCTAGTTTTTATGTTTTCTGAAGAAAATATGAGGGCTTTTTTGCCTGTTCGAAACTGCAGTGCTTGCATGGTTGCCAGGGCATTGCTATTTATGTTGCCAGTTTTGTCAAATTATTAATGGAAAAAGTGTTTTTATTTTCCTTCCAACGATTTCCTTAAAAAAAAAAATCAAGACAAGGCTGTCACAATTACTCAACTAAATTCAAGTACTTGGATAAAAAAAAAAATGTGTATCAGGTTATACTACAAGTGACGCATTCCACAGACGTCCATGACCCATGTTTCATAGAAATACATAAAAATTCCATATTTGCATTATTAGTTTTCTACCATCCAGCGTTTATATAATAGTGGAAAGTAGGCATTAATTAAAACTCTCTTTTTTTTTTTCTTTTTTTTAACAAGTAAATGTATGAATATATCGGTATGTTTCTAAATATGAAGTATGCTGTTCATTGGTGATTTAAAAAAAAAATAGTCCAATCCCGGCTTTAAGTTTGCGTGACTTTGTGTCCACAAGTTTGATGTTCAAGAAATGACAGTCACTGTAGAATTTCTGTCGTGAAGAAGTCAACCAAGTTAATTGATTAATCGACTGAGTTATAGTACTTTTATAGAGTTTGACCAAGAATAAATACAAATTAGAAGTTCGTCATTATTACACTTATCATTACAAATAATTGTTTAAAATTTAAATGATTTTACTAATTTGCATGATGTTAATGCATATACTATTACATTGTTTGAACAGTATTGTTCAAAAGAACCATATGAGTACTTTTGAGAAAGTACTCTTTGATACGTTATTGATCGAGTTATTATTTTCCTATTGTTATATATGTATTTAAGTCATTTTAAAGGCTATTGTTCACGTGGGTCTATTTTTATCACTTACTACACATACAAAAAATCAGTTTGCTCGATTAATCGTCAAAATAATCGGCTTATAACTCGCTTAATCACCAAAATAATCAATAAGGAAAGCTCTAGACAAGACAAGACAAAAATGGACATATTGATGGTGATTAAATGCTTTTTATTAAAACATACTGTTGACAGTAACAAGAATGAAACATGGCAAGATATGATGAAATATTGACTAAAGTTTAAGGATATTAAAATCCTTAAGTCTGATGGTTTACTCACAGCACACCTCTCTCTAATAAGGTCTAATGTCAGGATCTGTAAGTATGAGCAGTAGTAAGCTTGCCTTGGCAAACACCAGCAATTATCGCTCATCAACAATACATATAATATCATGCTGTTGCATACAAATGCACATTCACCCTCATATCCATCCAAACTCATAAAGAATTTTGTTCATGTTGAAGATATTTTTAATAATGAAACCTGAGCGGTTTCTGTCCCTAC
>NW_015505625.1:850674-851915 GCF_001515645.1 Sinocyclocheilus grahami
CTTGAGTCTTTAAAATTGATGCTTTTTCATGTTTAATGGCAATTGAAGCTTCTTTCTTTTTTCCTAAAGCCACGTAAGGAATGAGTCATCAAATTTTGTCATTTAATTAGCATCATGTCTTTGCAAAACTGTCTGCTGCTATTTTTTTTCATGGTGCATAAAATCGAAAGCACCAAAAACGTAGGGTTTTTGGTGAACTGTTCTTTTAATCAAAGAACTTAACTATGGGTTGCTCTGTGGGGGTGTTTTTGATCAAAGTTTGATCAAATTAGTGCATGCACACACATACAATGCTGATACTCAAGAGAAATCAGCAGGAGTCTTGCATTTGAGAGTGCCAACTGCTGAGAACTATGAAGATATACTCACATAAATATCCTAAATGATGCTGTTTTATCTTATAACTACAGTGGTAGAAGACTATGTCTTTATAACTTGCCTTAAAGTCAAATGTTCAGATACTTGACTTGAATATAAGTTTCCTCATAATTTTGGAAGTCTAATGGAATGGTTGAAAATTAAGCATTTAAGCGTGATAAGTGATTTCTTAGAAACACTTTTGATATTTGAAATCAACACCCAAAAGAAACACTCCTCCCGTCATTGCTTCGACCCCAGATTCAGTAACAAATCTATTACTGGTGTGATGAG
Organism: Sinocyclocheilus grahami; assembly: GCF_001515645.1. Lineage (NCBI taxonomy): Eukaryota > Metazoa > Chordata > Actinopteri > Cypriniformes > Cyprinidae > Sinocyclocheilus > Sinocyclocheilus grahami. The sequence goes on from NW_015505625.1 coordinate 851,326, forward strand.
AATAAGGATTTATAGTGATAAAAACCTGAACCGAAAGAAAAAGCAAAAATATCATGAGTATATACAGGCAATAGTTTGTTGTTAGGTAACACCAGCTCCAGACAAACAATGACACTTCAATCTGTCTCGTTGCTATACCTAACATTACAACAACAGTATATCTTGGTTGTGTGTATCATAACGAAACCAGTGTTACTCAAGTACTCAAAGGGTTGCTTAGCCCTGGAAAGCTTTTCCAACGCAGGTCTTTCTGTAGTTCTTGCCTGATCGTAACCCTTGATTTTCCATTGATACTCCTCTGACCTTTTCCTCTTTAGGAATGTCTCAGTTATCTCTCTTTCTAGAGCTTTTCTGCAAATATCCCACGTACAAACTCTCTTTCCTCCCCTTCATGAACATAAACGCCACCTATTGCTGATTTGCTACTGATCAGTCTGATCCGGTTATTTCGTCTTTATTTACACAGCCAGGGCTATATTCACAAAATTGTTTGGTTGTTTATTTCAATTTTTGACGTTGTTTCTCAGAAATCACTTACTGTATCTTTATTAAAGGGATAGTTCACTCAAAAATGAAAATTCTGTCATCAT
>NW_015505625.1:853093-854362 GCF_001515645.1 Sinocyclocheilus grahami
GTTAAATGGTGGCTTTTTGCCCTTACTGTAGATGAGTGCAGCTGCATTTCTCATGCATGCTGTAATTGATGTATCACTGCCGCTGCGTCCGGGGGCTTCTGGGTAAATGGATGATCTTTGAATAGGGCCGGCTTCTTTTTATGTCCACCCAGAACAGACCTGTGATGGATTAAACACGGTGAACGACTGTTGAGATGATGAATGATGAGGTGCACGGACTTCCTCGCTCTCATACCGTTCTCTCGCTTTCTCACGTTTCTCTGTGTGGTGCACTTCTGAACTGCATTTCTGCAAAGTTTTGTTTCCAAAACACAACAAGAACAAAACAGTGCTCATTTTTATGGTAAAGTGATAGATCTATCACTCAAAAATGACAGCTTATAGAAAACAACTACTGGACATTTCAGTCTAGATGATTGAGAATATAGAGAATACAGATTGCTTTTAGTGCATCGGTTTTATAAAATTTTGACTTGTTTTGTCATCTGCCAGTAAATTATGTCTGAAAAGTACTCACTGATTCATGTTCATGTGAAGTTATGAAATGCAGATCAGCTTAGTTTCCTCTCAGTTGTTTTATTTAGTCTTGGTTTTGCTTGTTACAGATCACGCTGTGGTTCTGGAGGAGCAATCAGTTGTCCTACATTAAACTCTAATGAGAGCAGTGTCAATAATCCTGACTTTTATAACTATTTGGGTTAATTATGGGTGTTTTATGTTTTCAGGGCTAGAGATTAATTGGTTTATGATGAGCAGTGTTAAGCTTGAAAGTTTTACGCTCTTAAATTGCTCATAAATGTATAAGCGCTGGCAGCATGTCAAACGTGATTGGAGTCTGTTTTCCCAGAGTCGCTTCTCTGAGCTGTTAGTGCAGTGATGTTTTTATGTTGTTATATATACCATACATGCACTAAAAGCTACAAATATATTAACACATTTTAAAGACCCCAAGATATTTTAGATGTTTTTGAAAGCAGTCTCTTCTGCTCACCACAGCTGCATTTATTTGATCAAACGTACAGTAAAACAGATATATTGTGGAATATTATTACAATTTATAATAACTGTTTTCTATTGTAATGCATTTTAAAATGTAATTTATTCCTTTGATGCAGAGCTGAATTTTCACCATCATTACTCCAGACTTCAGTTTCACATGATCCTTTAGAAATCATTCTAATATAATTATTTACTGGTCAAGAAACTTCTTATTATTTTTTCATGATTGTTGTAGCGTCTGGAACACTCCAACACACAATATATATTTTG
>NW_015505626.1:0-585 GCF_001515645.1 Sinocyclocheilus grahami
CAGCGTTTAAGCAAATGGCTCCATCACACACTCTCCCCTCCATCAGTTTTCACAGTGTGTGTGTGTGTGTGATTTTTAGGTGTGTTTAAGTGCATGTTTGACTGTGTTTGTGTTGTGTGCATGTTTGACATTGTGCGTATATACATGCATATATATTTTTCACAAATATTTCTACAATATTTTACACAAATATTTTTATATTTGTGTGTGTGAGACAAAGGTCAATATGTCAGAGCAGAAATACAAACACAAATCAGATTGTATGTGGACAGCGAGCAGATGGATGGTGGAGAAAGAGACGAGAACTATGAAGATCCAGAGCAAGATAAAGCAGCGTATGAAACTGAATTACAGCAGCAGAGTCCAGACACACAGCGACTGAACAACAATAACATCAGCACTCACACATGAGGTTCAGGCCTGAATCCAATCTCTCCATAAACACACACCACATCACACCACCGCTGCTGAGTTTAGGAGCTTCTCATCTGAAAAGAAACACTTTATGATAGAGATTATAAATCCCGTTAGACTCCAGACTGACTAGTCATTTATATTCAACTCATCCAGCCAGAAAGTTTCTGT
>NW_015505626.1:2205-2485 GCF_001515645.1 Sinocyclocheilus grahami
CATATATGGAAGGCTATGCATAATTGCATATTTTTATATGCTTTATTCATTTGATGTAATTTATTATATATATATATATATATACATGCATACACACACACACACACACAAAATGGCACAAAATCTATTGGTAGGAAATATACTTACATAAATATTTGAAACATATATTACACATTTTTGTATATTTTGAATTATATATTAAATACATATATTTGAAAATATATTGTTTGTTGTAGGGGTTAAAATAACTCTGCTCAGTACATAAAATAAAATATAAATA
>NW_015505626.1:2734-3102 GCF_001515645.1 Sinocyclocheilus grahami
ATAAATATATGTATGTGTGCTGTGTTGCTGCCTGTGTAGGGCACTTCCCATCAGTCACTTATTAAGGTCCATTTAATTTAGAATGCTGCCTTAGAAGGGAACTGCCTATATAGACAGCAAGACAACTCATTAAGATTTGGAAGAGAACTAATGTGTGACTGATATCCATTATAAAACAAGCATAAGCCTGCATCACTCCTGAACAGCTCAAGCTCAATACATTAATGAAATCATTCATTTGCAGTGATTTTCTGATTGTTTAATGATCTCTGAGCTGCTGAACGTGCCTCACTCCGCTGGAGCTGATCTGATGGCTCAGTGTTTCTCTCTGAAGGCTCAGGAACAGCTCCTCTGGATGGTAATTGGTC
>NW_015505626.1:3393-5386 GCF_001515645.1 Sinocyclocheilus grahami
TCAGCACTCACACATGAGGTTCAGGCCTGAATCCAATCTCTCCATGAACACACACCACATCACACCACCGCTGCTGAGTTTAGGAGCTTCTCATCTGAAAAGAAACACTTTATGATAGAGATTATAAATCCCGTTAGACTCCAGATTGACTAGTCATTTATATTCAACTCATCCAGCCAGAAAGTTTCTGTTTACCTGCAGTTTTCACCAATCCAACAAAGAAGAAAAAAAAAATCTGTCCGATCCCAAACACAGATGCTAGTGTAAATCATTCTATAAGTTATAAAGAAGTTACTACTTCAGAACTTTTGAACATGAATGTGATATTCATAAAACATCTAGTCGAAGAAATTTAGATGAAAAAAAAATCTATTTTCACAATGTTATTACCTTGCTAAATAAATGTACTTTATCACTCAGTATTTTTTACTTACCTTCCATATACATTTACTTAAGTAAAATTACATTTTACTTGAAGATACAATCTTCATTGAATGTACTGTATATCCCTTTATCTATCTATTTATATCTATATATATATCTATCTATCTATCTATCTATCTATCTATCTATCTATCTATCTGTCTGTCTATTTATCTATCTAATATGTATTTAATATTGTTTTGAACAATGATCTACTGATGCTTTGTATAAATCACCAAACCCATTGAAATATAACATGATATGAAGACTTCAGATGCAAACACTTCTAAGTCCATCTGAGATTTTTTTTCTTTTACATGAGCATTTTTATCAGGCTCCTATGAAAATAACATTGGACTTTTTCAAAATAAGGCATTTACAGTTTTTCTCAGTCGCTTTGGTACATTTCTCGAATCATCCTTGACATTTGCAAAACAGTAAGTGCATTTCTCAAAACAACTCGTACAAATAGCAAAACACTATGTTTTACCTGCAAAAGCCAGTCTCTTGCTCAAAATCCTTAGTTCATCTCTCAAAAATAAATATCTGTGTCAATGAACATGTCAGTGCCATCAGAATGACAAGTCATTGTGTATGCATAAGACAATCAAATTGCTTAGTCATGTTGTCAATATTAACAGTGTACTCTGGAGGGATGTTCTGATGCAAACGATGGCTACAGTTTTGATGACAATTATTGTAAATTGTAGGGTACACCTTAGTGTATGTGGGAGTTTGATTGCAAGAGACTGGACAAGATTCACATTTATGCTTTTACTGTTTGTACTGTAATTTGTTGACAGACCATGAAAGGATACAGAAAGGAAAAAACAGCACTGCATAGCACAAAGAAAAAAAAACAAAAGTAGAAATGTGAACATAGGACAATCTCCTTAGGGAAAACTGTACATGCAGTGCTGTAGGAATTACAATGCAGTCTACCTACACCTCCTGAGGTTCCGGTCTGTTGGGCCACAAATTCATCCACATCACAACGAATATCTTCTCTTGCGATGCAGCATGGAAAGAATCTTTTAGAGTGTCTTATCCAGCCTCTGCAGGCATCTGCTGTGATGTCATCACACGCTGCATCCATGGCAGCCAGAAGGGTCATCTGTGTATGTGGCTGGCGATCATATACTTTCCATCTCCATGCTGAGTAAAATTCCTCAGTGGGGTTAAGGAATGGAGAGTAGGGTGAGAGGAACTCCATCAGCATCCTTTTGTGGGCTGCAAACCATTGCCTGATGATGTTGGAGCGATGGAAACTGACATTGTCCCAAACTATCACGTACTTCGGAAGGTCATCTCCAATCTGACCCCTCTCTTGTTCAGGGATGAGATCCCTGTAGAGAGTGTCTAAAAAGGTGACAAGACACTCTGTATTGTAAGGCCCAATAATGGGAATATGCGTTAGCACACTATTCTCAGAGATAGCAGCACCCATGGTTATGTTCCCGCCCCGTTGGCCTGGCACATCAACTGTAGCTCTGTGGCCGATGATATTTCGACCACGCCTTCTGCGTTTCGTTAGGTTGAAGCCAGCCTCATCCATGTAGATGAAGCTGTG
>NW_015505626.1:5632-7733 GCF_001515645.1 Sinocyclocheilus grahami
ATTTCTTTCAAATGGAACAGTGTACAGCTGCTTCATATTCATTTGGTGTCTTTTCAGCACCCTGTCAATGGTTGAGATGCTGACTGTTTGGATGTTTTCAAAGATGTTGTTGTCCTCTATAATGGCACTCTTTATCTCCCTTAGTCTTATGGCATTGTTTTCTACAACCATGGTGCAAATAGCCTCCTCCTGTTCAGGTGTGAAAGGGGGCCCTCTACCACCCCTGTGAAGTTGTCTTGCAGTCCTATATGTGGAAAAAATATAGTAATGCAAAACACAAAATTGAGTAAGATTGTCCTTCCATTGTCAGACATTGAAACATTGTGTTGTGCTCCAGCTATATATATACTTGCCAGTTGATGGTTCATGAGATACACCTTTGTTAGAGAAAATCAAGATTCACCTGGGAGCAATTTACCAACACAGGACAGATTTAGAAAAAAAGTCTAATGGAAATGTATAGAAATATGCTTGACATATTATGACAACTTGTTCAACCATTTTGCATGTAAAGACTTATGCTATGAACTAATGCCTAAATGTTGTGGGGGGTGAGACTATTCAACAGAGACCCATTATAATACATTTTGAGCAACATGACATAAGCAATTGATAATGTAGGAAACAGCAGAGAATTGAACATAATCATTTGCATGGATGTACCAAAGCATTTGCAACTTGTTCAAAGAAATGAGAAATTGCTTTTTTGATGTGCACAAGTGGCACAATGATGTGAAGATTGAACAGGTAGTTTTGAGAATTTCAATTCTGATCTGAGAAATGTACCAAAGTGACTGAGAAAAACTGTAATAACTGACTAATAACCTTTTCTTTGCCATTAAAGTAAGATTACTGAACCTAAACATAGGAGCCTGATAAAAATGCTCATTTAATAGAAAAAAATCTCAGAACAATATTTTTTGCATCTTAAGTCTTCATAAAGTGTCTAAAATTAAGGCAAGTGATTAATATAAGTCTAATATCTGATGCGGCTGTTGTTATTGAGTCTATTTCATATCAGATGTGATACCAGCAATACATGAAACACCAACTGTTGTTTTACTCTGCAAGCTGGCAAACAGCTTGAGATCCGTATAGTGAATGTGGACCTGCCTGTGTAAGCAGAAAATTAGCTTTATTTACAATATTAAACAAAGTCAAAATGAACAAGAAATGTTGTGAAAACAATCATATCCCATAATTTGAGTCACTCCTATGAGAACGAGATCAGATTTCTCAGAGGATGCATGAGTTAGATGAATAACAGAAGGCTGTTTGTTTCCTAATTTTTTGATTATAGGGCTGAAACTATAAATTTCACCGACCTCCACAGGGAAAAGTTGGTCCTGATCAAAAACACCTTTAGATATTCAAGGGCTTATTTGAGGCACTAAATAGCAAATAAACATCTTTCAACAGAGTTTTGTCCATAGTCATTTTATACATATACTGTCGTTTCACACATCAATGACTTAATTACCTGCTCCTCAACATCATATAAAATATGAAAGGATGGTTAGACACTTTATATGTCAGTCAGATTAATAACCTGTAAATTAGAATAAGAAGTAAATGTTTGGAAGTGATGGATCATCCTGAGCAATGCAGCTGATCTGATGGAAACAAGCTGGAGGATTTTTATGAAGAACAGCAGGCAGTTGAACTGTTCAGGACCAACGAGGGACTCATGAACAACTATCACAACACAGAAAAACAGTAGTGGATCATTCAAGAAATTATACATTGTATTAAGACTCAAGGGTATGTAAACTTTTGAAAGGGGTAATTTTTATTATTGTGTCTTGTGAAGAATATATAAACATCTGTTATGTGAAATAGCTTATTCAGGACAGTATTAAATAAACAATAACATGCGATTTTCATGATCCCTCTTATTTTGTTAAAATTATTAACATTTTGCATATTCTGCAAGGGGCATGTAAATTTATGAGCACAACTGTATATATATATATATACACAGGTGCATCTAAAAAAATTAGAATATCGTGAAAAAGTAATTTTTTTGTAACTTATTTCAAAATGTTAAACTTTCATATATTCTAAATTCATTACATGTAAACATTTCAAAAGTTTTTTTTTT
>NW_015505626.1:7993-9050 GCF_001515645.1 Sinocyclocheilus grahami
GATCAAAGCATATTAAATGCAAAGTTGACTGGAAGGAAGAAAATGGGTAGGAAAAGGCGCAGAAGCAACAGGGATGACCGTAAGCTTGAGAATATTGTCAAGCAAAGCTGATTCAAACACTTGGGAGAGCTTCACAAGGAGTGAAGCTGGAGTCAGTGCATCAAGAGACACCACGCTCAGACGGCTTCAGGAAAAGAGCTACCAAGCCACTTCTGAAACAGAAACAACGTCAGAAGCATCTTACCTGGGCTAAGGAGAAAAAGAGCTGGACTGTTGCTCAGTGCTCCAAAATCCTCTTTTCAGATAAAAGTAAATTTTGCATTTCATTTGGAAATCAAGGTCTGGAGTCTGGAGGAAGACTGGAGAGACACAGAATCCAAGCTGCTTGAAGTCCAGTGTGAAGTTTCTGAAGTCAGTAATGATTTGGGGTGCCGTGACGTCTGCTGGTGTTGCTCCATTGTGTTTTATCAAGTCCAGAGTCAATGCAGCCGTTTACCATTACTAAGCATTTTATGCTTCAATCTGCTGACAAGCTTTATGGAGATGCTGATTTCTTTTCCAGCAGGACTTTAACACCTGCCCACAGTGCAAAAAAAAACACTTCCAAGTGGTTTGCTGACCATGATATTACTGTGCTTAATTGGCCAGCCAACATGCCTGACCTGAACCCCATATGGAATCTATGGGATATTTTCAAGAGAAAGATGAGAAACAGTCGATTCAACAATACAGATGAGCTGAAGGCTCAATAGATCCTCAGAAGTGCCACAGGCTGATCGCTTCCATGCCACACCTCACTGATGCTGGAGTTTGTGCTAAAGGAGCCCCGACCAAGTTTTGAGTGCATAAATGAACATACTTTAAAAAACTTGAACTTTTCTGTTTTGCAAATCCTTTTTTTTTATTGATCTTAGGAAATATTCTAATATTATGAGATATTGGATTTTTGACTTTCATGAGCTGTAAGCTTTAATCATCAAAATTAAAACAAAAAAAACTTTTGAAATGTTTTACTTTACATGTAATGAATCTAGAATATATGAAAGTTTCACTTTTT
>NW_015505626.1:9097-35316 GCF_001515645.1 Sinocyclocheilus grahami
TAAGTTACAAAAAATTTTCTTTTTTACGATATTCTAATTTTCTGAGATGTACCTGTATATATATATAACGTTTTTGCCCCCTTCCTGTTTTTTTTTTATTTTTTGCATATTTGTCACACTTAAAAGATTCAGATCTTCAAACACATTTTAATATTACACAAAGATAATGTAAGCAAATACAAAATGCAGTTTTTAAATTATGATTTAATTTATTAAAGGAAAAAAGCTGTCCAAACATACCTGGCCCTACGTGAAAAATTAATTGCCCCCTCCTGTTAAATCATGAAAGAACTGATTAACCAAATTATTATAGAAAGCTGAGTTAAATTTCACTAGCCATACCCAGGTCTGATTACTGTCAGACCTGTTGAATCAAGAATTCACTTAAACAGAACCTGTATGACAAAGTGAAGCATGCTTAAAGAGCAACACCTCATGCTGCGATCTAAAGAAATTCAAGAACAGATGAGAAACAAAATAGTTGACATGTATCAGTCTGGAAAGGGTTATAAAGCCATTTCTAAGGCTTTGGGACTCCAGCGAACCACAGTCAGAGCCATTATCCACAAATGGAGAAAACTTAGAACAGTGGTGAACCTTCCCAGGTGTGGCCGGCCTACGAAATTACTGCAAAAGCGCAACGACGACTCATCCAAGAGGTCATAAAAGAACCCAGAACAACATCTAAAGAACCGCATACCTCACTTGCCTCAATTAAGGTCAGTGTTCTTGATTCAACAATAAGAAAGAGACTGGGCAAAAACGGCATCCATGGGAGAGTTCCAAGGCAAAAGCCACTGCTGACCAAAAAAGAACACAAAGGCTCGTCTCACATTTGCCAAAAAATATCTTGATTATCCCCAAAACTTTTGGGCAAATATATTTTGTGGACTGATGCGACATAAGTTAAGTAAAACCAACACAGAATTTTATAAAAAGAACATTATAGCAACAGTCAAACATGGTGGTGGTAGTGTGATGGTCTGGGGCTGCTTTGCAGCTTCAGCACCTGGATGACTTGACATAATTTATGGAACCATGAATTCTGCACTCTATCAGAAAATCCTGAAGGAGAATGTCCGGCTGTCAGTTTATCACCTCAAACTCAAGCGCACTTGTGGACCAGCAAGTTCACCTCTGAATGGCAAATTCAGTTTTAATTTAGTTTTTCTCTAAATAGAAAAACTAAATTAAGGTTTTGGAGCGGCCAAGTCCAAGTCCGGACTTAAATCCAACTGAGATGCTGTGTCATGACCTTAAACAGTCCATTCATGCTCAAAAACCCTCCAATGTGGCATTTAGATTTAGGGGGCAATTACTATTTCATGTAGGGCCAGGCAGGTTTGGACAGCTTTTTCCCCTTAATAAATGAAACCCTTATTTCAAAACAGCATTTTTTTTATTTATTGTTACTGTTATCTTTGTGTAATATTAAAATTTGATTGATCTGAATCATTCAAGTCTGACAAATATGCAACAAATAAGAAAACAGGAAGGGGGCAAAAACGTTTTCATATCACTGTGTGTGTATATTTATATATACAAACCCGATTCCAAAAAAGTTGGGACACTGTACAAATTGTGAATAAAAACAGAATGCAATGATGTGGAAGTTTCAAATTTCAATATTTTATTCACTCATGCAACCCCATACCATCAGAGATGCAGGCTTCTGAACTGAGCGCTGATAACAACTTGGGTTGTCCATGTCCTCTTTAGTCCGGATGACATGGCGTCCCAGTTTTCCAAAAAGAACTTCAAATTTTGATTCGTCTGACCACAGAACAGTTTTCCACTTTGCCACAGTCCATTTTAAATGAGCCTTGGCCCAGATAGGGAGGTTTGAGGTGATTTGAACCTGTGATAGTCATGATGAAACACACACACACACACACACAATATGATAAAGCTGAAACATGCATTTCTCTCCATCATTTGGCCACATTCACAAACCTTGTAAACATGCAGAAAACAGAACGAACGGGACTTTCTGAAATTCACTCTGAATTCCAGCACTTCCTTCATTCACTCCATTCTTGCTCACTGTATCTCACACTTATCACCTCAGGACAGCTGAGAGCAGCACCAAACCAGACAGAGACAGAGAGACAGAAAAAGACATATAAGTGAGGCGAGTTTGAGGTGCAGAACAGAATAGAGTAAACAAGGTAAAAACAGCATAACAATGAGAATGATAAAAGAAAAGTAGGCCTAAATCAGAATGAGAAGAGACAGTGTCTTCAAGTACTTTTGCTCACCTACACTACCGGTCAAAAATCTGTGATAATTACAGTTTTTCAATGTTGTTAAAAGAAGTCTTTTCTGCTCACTAAGGATGCGTTTATTTGAAATCAAAAGTACAATAAAAAAGTATAATTGTGAAATATTATCACAATTTAAAATAACTGTTTTTTATATAAATATGTTTTAAAATGTATTTTATTCCCTTGATACAAAACTGAATTTTCAGCTTTTCATCTAAACTAATTAAAACAAGTGCAGACAAATGCAAATATGTGTCCAATGTGAATGGCCCCTTATAATGCATTTTAGATAGGCAGCTAACTGGGCTGTGTTTGAGAGGCGTTCAGAGGTTGTGTTTACATGACTGTGTCTCTCGCTGTGGATTTGTGTATAATTGCAGGTCTCTGACAGCACTTTAATACAGTAAGGTTTTACAGTGTCTTCAGCGAACGCCCCCTTACTTCTGTCTGGTTGTCTCTACTGAGGTCAAACTGTGCTGTTAGAAAAGTCTAATTTATTTTCTGTCTCATCAGACTCAGCAGGAGTTAATTCAGCTTTAAATCTTGTTTGAAACAAATTAATAATTCATCTAGCAATTTACAGTGGATGGACTTAATATTCATACAACTGCAGGTCAAGAGTGTGTGAGAGAGTGTGTTTCTAAGTGTGTTTTTGCTCATGCTGTTTTCAATTTAACTCATGATAATAGATAACTTATGATAATTTCTTCTTGGAAAGGGCAAGAAAAGCCCGGAAACAAGATTTCACTGTATAATGTCACACAAATATGGAAAAACGCTTTTGGCAGTACAATGATATTACTGATACCATTACTGATACCATTACTGTACTATAATACATTTGTACATGCATTTTTTCCCTGAATATTTAATGAAATACACAACTTTATTTCAGTTTGGAATAATTAAGATTGTTTAATGTTATCGAAAGACATTTCTTCTGCTCATCAAAGCTTAATTTATTTGATCAACAATTATGGTTGCAAAAAGGTGGAACATTTCGGAAATATTCCAGAAATTTTGGAAACTTTCCAGGATTTTTGGGAATATTCCTGTAACGAGTAGTCAGAGGCGTGCGGATCCATTTGCAGCTTTTATTTAAATCAAAGGCAGAGTTAAACAGGCAGTAATCAAACAACAGTGTCACGAACAGCAGGGAAAATCCAGGAGAGTAAACAGAGGCAGAGCAAGGGTCGGGGCAGGCGGCAGAGAATCATACTAGTAGTAACAGTCCAAGGTAATACACAAGAGATCTCAAAACAGGGGATAAACGCTCAGAAATGTAGCCGGGGCAATACAAGACTTCGCGAACACTGAGAGTCTGGGAGCTGCTTAAATGGGGAAGCTAAGGGGAAACACCTGTGCCAGTAATCAGTCCCAGGTATGTAACGAGTAGTCAGAGGCATGCGGATCCATTTGCAGCTTTTATTTAAATCAAAGGCAGAGTTAAACAGGCAGTAATCAAACAACAGTGTCACGAACAGCAGGGAAAATCCAGGAGAGTAAACAGAGGCAGAGCAAGGGTCGGGGCAGGCGGCAGAGAATCATACTAGTAGTAACAGTCCAAGGTAATACACAAGAGATCTCAAAACAGGGGATAAACGCTCAGAAATGTAGCCGGGGCAATACAAGACTTCGCGAACACTGAGAGTCTGGGAGCTGCTTAAATGGGGAAGCTAAGGGGAAACACCTGTGCCAGTAATCAGTCCCAGGTACAAGGTGTATGGGAAATGTAGTCCATGAACGTTAGTACTCGGGAGAGGGTGCCCTCCGGAGGCCGTCGGAGAGAGCCACAGAGGCCTGATTTGTGACAGAGCCCCCTCCCTGCGAGCGGCTCCTGAAGCGAGGAGGTGAACAACGCCGTGGCCTTCCACGGGAGCGAGGGGCTGGTTTGTGAGGGTGGGTTCTATGGAATTCAGTAGTGAGTGAAGGGTCCAGGATATCCTGAGAATTAACCCACGATCTTTCCTCAGGACCATACCCCTCCCAGTCAATGAGGTATTGAAGTAACCTGCCCCGGCGTCGGGAGTCCAGGATCTCCTATACCTGGTACGCCTCCTCGCCGTCCACGATGATGGAAGGGGGACTCTCGTTCACGGCCTCCTCCTGGTCCCTCTCTCCTCTCGGACAACCGGCGGGCTTAAGCAGGGAAACATGAAAGGTGGGTGATATACGATAATTAGAGGGAAGAGCCAAATGGTAAGATACAGGTCTGATCTGTCTAATTATTTTGAAAGGACCCACGTACCTGGGACTCAACTTCTTGCACGGGAGCCGAAGGCGAAGGTCTCTTGTGGAGAGCCAGACCCATTGTCCTGGGGTGTAAGCGGGACCTGACCTCCTGTGACGGTCGGCCTGTTCCTTGACCCTGCGGATGGTGCGTTGGAGGTGCACATGAGCAGTATTCCATGTCTCCTCACTTCGTTGGAGCCAGTTGTTGATGGCAGGGAGCTCTGAGGGTTCTCCGGACCAGGGAAACAGAGGTGGTTGGAAACCGAGTACACATTGAAAAGGCGTAAGGCCGGTGGATGGTTTGCGGAGAGAATTCTGTGTGTATTCCGCCCACAGGAGGAAGCAACTCCAACTGTTCTGATTCTGATGGCAATAGGCACGCAGAAAGCGGGTCAGCTCCTGGTTTAATCTCTCGACCTGCCCATTGGACTGTGGGTGGTATCCAGAGGTGAGACTGACGTTAATGTTGAGGTGTTGGCAGAACGCGGACCAGACTCTGGAAGTGAACTGAGGACCACGGTCCGAGACAAAGTCTTCAGGGAGTCCGTAAAAACGGAAGACCTGTTCGAAGAGTACCTCTGCTGTTTCAAAGGCTGTGGGGAGTTTACTTAGGGGTATGAGGTGGCATGCCTTCGAGAAACGATCAATGACCTTTAGGATGGTGGTATAGTTCCTTGAGCTGGGGAGATCAGTGACAAAGTCTATAGCTATGTGTGACCATGGCCGTTGGGGAACAGGAAGAGACCTGCTGGGCACTGGTGGGAAGATTTGGAGATGTCCCAAATGGTACACTAACGAACAAAATTAATGATATTCGCCTGGAGAGTGGACCACCAGAACCGGTTGGAGATGAGTTGAACGGTGGCTGTAATTCCGGGGTGACCGGCACTGGGGGAGTTATGGACCCATTGCATCACACGATAACGAAGGCTAGTAGGAACATAGGTACGATCGGGGGAACATTCTGGCGGAGGGGGTTCACTGATCTGGGCCTCTGCAATTTCTGTCATAATGTCCCATTGAACAGGAGTGAGAATGAGGTTAGAGGAGATAATGGGTTCCTTGGAAGGAGGGATCTGAGCTGCTTCGAACTGCCTGGAGAGAGCATCTTAGAATTCTTTGAGCCAGGACGATAGGTTACCTTGAAATTGAAACGAGTGAAAATTAGGGATCATCTTGCCTGCCGTGGATTGAGTAGTTTGGCCAATCTGAGGTACTCGAGGTTGCGGTGATCTGTAAGAACAACAAAGGGAAGTTTGGCCCCCTCCAACCAGTGACGCCATTCCTCCAAGGCTGCTTTCATGGCTAGAAGTTCCCGATCTCCTACATCATAGTTCTGTTCAGTAGAGTTGAGTTTCCGAGAATAGAAGGCACAGGGGAAGAGTTTGGGAGGATTACCCTGACGCTGAGAGAGTATGGAACAGGAAGTGGCTGAAGAAGACCTGCTGGGCGCTGGTGGGAAGATTTGGAGATGTCACAAATGGTACACTGACTAACAAAATGAATGGTATCCGCCTGGAGAGTGGACCACCAGAACCGGTTGGAGATGAGTTGAACGGTGGCTGTAATTCCGGGATGACCTGCACTGGGGGAGTTATGGACCCATTGCATCACACGATGACGAAGGCTAGTAGGAACATAGGTACGATCGGGGGAACATTCTGGCGGACATTGTTGAGAAAGCCGTCTTCCACTCGTCTCCCTCCCGAATGTGAATCAGATTGTAGGCGCTCCGAAGGTCGAGCTTGGTGAAATATTTCACAGTGCGAAGTTGTTCCAGACCTGCTGGAACTAGAGGTAGAGGGTACCGGAATTTGACTGTCAGCTCATTGAGACTGCGGTAATCAATGCATGGTTGGAGACCTCCCTCCTTCTTCTTGACAAAGAAGAAACTAGCTGACGCATTTGAGGTGGATGGTCTAATGAACCGCTTTGACAGCTCCTCCTCAATATATGCCTTCATGGCCTCGGATTCTGGCTGCGATAGTGGGAAAACTCTACCTATAGAGGGGTTTGATCCTGGAAGAAGATCGATAGCACAGTCACTGAGTCGGTGAGGAGGAAGTTGTGAGGCCTTGGACTTACTGAACGCGTCAGCGAGGTCATGGTACTCAGTGGGTATTCCCGGAACCGGTGAATCATCTGTTATCTGGGCTGGTCAGGGAGAGGAGTGCGATAGGCTGGTGAGCAAACAATTCTGTTGGCAGGAGTCAGAGATCCGGGGTTGTGTCTCTCTAGCCAGGGCAGGCCAAGAATGATGGGATTCAGAGGAGAGTCAATAGCAAATAGGAGGATGGTTTCCGTGTGAAGTATGCCAGTTCGCAGACACAGATCCTGGGTTATGAACTCGATCTGTCCTGTGCCCAGAGGATGTCCATCTAAGGCTGCCACTGCCACCCGGGATTCACATGGAACAAGAGGGAGGTTATGAGTATTAGCAAACCTTATGTCAATGAAATTCCCCGGAGCCCCCGAATCTATCAGTGCTACGGTCTCCGTGCACTTCTCATTAAACATTAGAGCAATGGGAACTTCTAAACAGTTAATGGAATCAGGAGTGGCACTCACCGTAGCATAATTTCGAACTGCAGGTCGGGTAGGACAGGAGGCTCTGATATGGCCGGATAGGCCGCAGTAGAGACAGAGACGATTCCGCATTCTTCACTCTCGTTCCTCATCGGTGAGGCGAGTGAAACAATCTGCATGGGTTCCGATTCAACGGAAGCTGTGGCCGCTGGAGAATACACAGGAAATTGGCGAGGATTAGATTATTCATTAGATTATCAATGCGGATGGAGAGCTCAATGAACTGTTCGAGGGTCCTCCCCTCATCACGGCAGGCGAGCTCTGACTGTAACTCGACCGTGAGTCCCTTGCGATACAGCAGTTTAAGTGGTTCGTCCTCCCATCCTGACTGTGCTGCGAGAGTGCGGAATGAGAGAGCATAATCCGCAGCCGTGCTTCGTCCCTGTCGCAGAGCGAGTAACTGTTCGCCAGGCTCCTTTCCACCCGCTGAATTCTCGAAAACCTAGCGGAAACGTCTCAGAAAGCAGTCAAATGATGGAAATGACAGCCGTCTCCCTTCCCAAGCAGCAGTGGCCCAGTCCAGAGCTTGTCCAGTTAACAGAGAGCAAACAAATGAAACCCGACTATCGTGGGGGGGGTATAACTGCGGTTGTTGATTTACAAACATGGAGCATTGTAGCAGAGCGAGTAACTGTTCGCCAGGCTCCTTTCCACCCGCTGAATTCTCGAAAACCTAGCGGAAACGTCTCAGAAAGCAGTCAAATGATGGAAATGACAGCCGTCTCCCTTCCCAAGCAGCAGTGGCCCAGTCCAGAGCTTGTCCAGTTAACAGAGAGCAAACAAATGAAACCCGACTATCGTCGGTGGGGTATAACTGCGGTTGTTGATTTACAAACATGGAGCATTGTAATAGAAACCCCTTACATCTTTCCAGTGAGCCGTCAAACTTCTCGGGGAAAGCCAGACGTGGGCTACTACTACTTTTAAAACTTTTTAAAACTTTCTAGCTAGGCTTTTTCAAGCCAACTTAAAGTTTGTCTACAAACTTTTTAATCTAGTTTATTCATGTGATGCAGTTTAATTAAATTGTGGGATAAACATGATAATAAAGGCATTTATAATGTCACCAAAGTTTTCTTTTTCAAATAAATGCTGCTCTTTTGAACTTCCTATACATTAAAAAATCCAGAAAAATAAAACATATCATGGTTTTCAAAAAAATATGAAGCAGCACAACTGTTTTCAACATTGATAATATTAAATGTTTATTAAGCAGCAAATCAGCATATTAGAATGAAGGATCATGTGATCAAGGATCATGAAGGATCACTGATCTGAATGCTGAAAATTCAGCTTTGATCACAGGAATAAATTACATTTTACAATATATTCACACAAAATATTTAAAATAGTTTAAATATTTTACTATTTAATATTTTAAGTAGTAAAGATTTTACAAAATATTACTGTTTTTACTGTATTTGTGACCAAATTAATGCAGCCGTGGTGCGCAGAAGAGATTACTTTACCTAGTATTTTTACTGGAAAGCAATACAAAAGTACTTGCAGTCTATATAAAACATACAGAATGTCTCACTTGTAAGGTTACTTTTGGTTAGAAGGCAGATTGTAAGCAGCCTCCGTCTCTTTATCTGTATTAACCCTTAAATGCATACCTCGGGTCTTTAGCGACCCGGGACATCATTCTCTACCCTCTCCCTCCTTCATTTTTTTAAGTTAGACATCAACTTTCTTAGTATTCCTCAATCTATTAATTATAAACTATATAACAAGAAAAAAAAAGTAAAATATAAAAGAATGCCGGTTTTGTGATTTATTTTTTGTAAAAAGTGTATAGGGTCGCTAGAGACCCGAGGTATGTAAATGTGTAAGTATTTTTTCCTGAGCAACTATATTTACATATCTGATGACTCAATATGTGCAAAGCATATTTTTTCCTCAAGGTGGCATTCTTTGATACACAATGATGACGTGATGTTTCACTCATAATTACCGCAGGCATAAAACAAACGAATATCATCAGCAAAATTGAAGTGGTTTGAATGGCTTTACTGCAGAGCAATTACTATATGCAATGAGATATAAATGTCACTGTCTTTTGATGCTAGATGTGGTGAATAAGCTGCCAGTGATCAAAATATTGAATATGAAGTCATTGAAAATGATAGTTTTGAGAATAGGCTGAGATAGTGAATGTGAGGAAGATGCTGAATGTACTGTGGAAGTGCACTCTGACGATGACAGCGATGGTAAAATCATCTGCTCAAATTGAACCCTTTTAAGTTTCAAACGGTAACAAAATATGCTTTATCGTATTCTTCTGTAATTGTTCTTAAAATATCAAGAGTTTTTTGCTATTGCAGCAGTTAGAGATCCATCCGTGCTGGATATATATGTCCGGGTCGCTAAAGACCCAAATATGTAATAATGATTGGCGAAACATTCATGCATTTAAGGGTTAAAGCGACAGAGCATGACTTCAGATGATCATTAGAGAGAGAAATTACATCTTCATTCCTCTGGCGTGTCTTTTGAGAACATTAATTATTTTCATTACATAACGACAGCACAATCCTCCCCTACTTTAAACTCCTTCTCATCATTAATTAGGAGAAAAAGTCCGGTAAGATGCTCCTCAACAGGCAGATCATCACTCGGAAGTGAAACGTGAAGCATTTTTTAGGCTTATTTTAATTTTTTAGTCTTGTCATTAGCCAACAGGCCTGATCGAAATATTAATGGTTACCACGGCAACAAAACAGGAAGAGGAGGCATCCGGGAGACAAAAGATTGAGGCCTGAAATGACCTCGCAACGATTTTACAAAGTGTTTCTGTGCTTTTGTTTGTGCTCACGAAAGATCTACAATGACAGAATCAATGTTTGCTTTGCTCCTGTGAGGTCAAAGGTTAATTGTATGCCAGTCTCTAAGCACGCTCCTGCTGTCAATCAAACTCAAGGCTGACGTTCACCTGCTGACCACATCTGATTTATGTTTAAAATAGCTGTAACTTAAACAGGTTCATGTACGGTGAGGAAATTACTGTCTGGATACCGTGTACAGACCTGTTAAACCATCATTTACACACACACACACACACACACACACACACACACACAGTGCCGATTCTAGAATTCTGGGGGCCCTACGCAAAACGGTGTCTGGTTGGGTGAATGAAATGCATTTTGTCCGTTGAGAAACGGTGTCTCTTCCACAGCTCGATACGATCTTAACTCGTTTTTTTTTTGTCTCAAGCAAGACAGTATGACATTCACGTTACATGATTTGACTGATTTTTATGTAGAAAGGGCGACAGTGCACCG
The DNA here is from genome assembly GCF_001515645.1 of Sinocyclocheilus grahami. Taxonomy (NCBI): domain Eukaryota; kingdom Metazoa; phylum Chordata; class Actinopteri; order Cypriniformes; family Cyprinidae; genus Sinocyclocheilus; species Sinocyclocheilus grahami. The sequence continues at coordinate 19,464 of NW_015505626.1, forward strand.
CATTAAAATAAATTATCATTCATGTTTTCATAACTGCTAGCCAAATTCAAAAATGAAAATAAAATTAAATCATCATTAAATCTTTGACAGCAACGCAGCTTGTGTATTTTGCATATAGGGAGGATTGGTTCTGCATACACACACACACACACACACATTTCGGTAAGACGAAAATGTTCTTGAATTTTTTGCATGTTTGTCACACTTAAATGATTCAGATCATCAAACTAATTTTAATATTACACAAAGATAACCCAAGTAAATACAAAATGCAGTTTTTAAATAATGATTGTATTTATTAAAGAAAATGACCAAACCTGCCTGGTCCTACGTGAAAAAGTAATTGTCCCCTAAATCTAATAACTGGTTGTGCCACCCTTTGCAGCAACAACTGCAATTAAGTGTTTGCGATAACTGGCAATGAGTCTTTCACATCGCTGTGGAGGAATTTTGGCCCACTCTTCTTTGCAGAATTGTTTTAATTCAGCCACATTGGAGGGTTTTCGAGCATGAATGGACTGTTTAAGCATACTTATCCATTTAAGTCCGGACTTTGACTAGGCCACTCCAAAACCATAATTTAGTTTTTCTTGAGCCATTCAGAGGTGGACTTGCTGGTGTGTTTTGGATCATTTTCGTGCTGTATAACCCAAGTGCGCTTGAGTTTGAGGTGATAAACTGATGGCCGGACATTCTCCTTCAGGATTTTCTAATAGAGAGCAGAATTCATGGTTCTGTCAATTATGGCCTGGGAACTCTCCCATGGATGTCGTTTTTGCCCAGTCTCTTTCTTCTTGTTGAATAATGAACACTGACCTTAATTGAGGCAAGTGAGGGGTTCTTTTATGACCTCCTGGATGAGTTACTTGCAGTAATTTCGTAGGCCAGCCACTCCTGGGAAGGCTCACCACTGTTCCAAGTTTTCTCCATTTGTGGATAATGGCTCTGACCATGGTTCGCTGGAGTCCCAAAGCCTTAGAAATGGCTTTATAATCCTTTCCAGACTGATACATGTCAACTGGTTTGATTCTCATCTGTTCTTGAATTTCTTTAGATCGCAGCATGATGTGTTGCTCTTTAAGCATGCTTCACTTTGTTAGACAGGTTCTGTTTAAGTGATTTCTTGATTCAACAGGTCTGGCAGACCTGGAATGGCTAGTGAAATTTAACTCAGCTTTCTATAATAATGTGGTTAATCAGTCCTTTCATGATTTAACAGGAGGGGGGCAATTTATTTTTCACGTAGGGCCAGGTAGGTTTGGACAGCTTTTTTCCCTTAATAAATGAAATCATCATTTAAAAACTGAAAAAAACAGGAATGGGGGCAAAAACATTTTCACGACCCTGTGTGTGTGTGTGTGTATATATATATATATTATTATATTTTAGTTTTATATTTTCCATTTTAATTTTAGCTCAATTAAATTTTAGTTTGAACATTTTTAATAGTTTCAGTAGTTTTTTAAGTGTTTATGATACTTGATAAATTCAACTATGATAAAATTCAAATGAAAAATGGCAATTGGCTGATTTCTTTTCATTTCAGTTCACATTTATTTAATTACATTTTTTAATTGTATTTATTAATAATCAAATAATAATAAAAAAGTAATTTTTAATTGTAGCTAAAGTAGTTAACTATAATAACCCTGATTAGATAAAAAAATTATAAAATAATGAGCATGAGAATTTTTTATGAGTATAAGAACATTAGAATATGATTGAGTAGCTCCACCCACAGTGAATGTTATTTGTCCAAAGTCATGGTCCATAATAATTGCATATGAATCATTAAATATTTTTGGCTGCTTCATTTAAAGGAACAGTTCACCTCAAAAATGAAAATGTTGTCATCATTTACTCATCCTCATATTGTTCCAAACCTGTATACGTTTCTTCCTTATGTTGAACATAAAAGAAGATATTTTGAAGAATGCTGGTAATCAGACAGTTGATGGTCCCTTAGTATTTTTCCCCTACTATGGAAGTCAGTGGGGACCATCACCTATTTGGTTCTTCAACATATCTTCATAAGAAAGAAACTCATACAGGTTTGTAACGACATGAGGGTGCGTAAATGATGACATAATTTTCATTTTTTAGGTGAACTATTCATTTAACAGCAGTTCCAGATGCAAAATTCAGATCACGTCCCTTCTGCACCATTGAAATTAATGTGAATGCTAACAGCATGTTTCTCCAGGTATTATACACCCACAGGATAAATCTAATAGACTGAACATTCTCAGGGCTCTTCTGATATTACAGCTGATTACGAGCAATATCTCAAGCAGATGTCGCTCTGGATGTAAATTGAGAACATTTACCTACTGAGAATCCCTGCTGCTGTAAAACATCTGAAGGTGCTGCGTGGTTCAGCTCAAATCAATCTTCAGCAGCACAAAATTAAAAGGCTCTCCGTCTATAAGTCTTTTTGCCTGGAATACTTCAAGTGAACCCAGGTCAAATGCATATTTGTATTTTTGTATTGTTTGTATTGTTGTATTGTATTGTTTTAGGCCAGAGAGAAAGCGAGATCAATTAATCAATGTGTGTCTAATGTGTATATTGATCGTCAACACGCTTCTGTGAATCAACAACTCGGATTCATTTACATGGAACTCGAAGAACACAAACACACACTTCTGTGAAACTAGCAGCTGTCTCTTCAGTTCATTGAAAATCCCACAGACACTGAAGGAGGAACCCAAACCAGAAGATCACAGAGACTCTCTTGACTTGGACCAGTATAAGATCAAGATTCTGAACACCTTAGCAATGCATAACACCACCTAGTATTTAAATCTCATGCAATTGTAATGCTAACTTAAATATATAACACAATAAAGAAATATAAATGGCATTTAAAATTTATAAAAAGTAATTGTTGTGCTTTAATACTGTATGTGACTGGTATACTTCTTAATATTCTAGTCTTTCCTGGTGTGCATTTTCCATACAGCTGAACTATGGCCTACCATAAAATAATTCCAGATATGACAGATTGCTCTCATGTGGTTTTAGAAGACTGGGAATGTAGTGCAGAAGTTTGTGACTATATTTATGGTGCCTTTCTAGTGGTTATAATATTTATCCATCATTTCTATAACACCAAAAAGGAGAACACTGCAAAAACCAGTGAAGCCAGAATAAAATCTGAAAAATAATCGCACACCTATAAGCAGTGACGGAAACTTTTCCAGAACAGTTACATTATCAAGGAATGATATTTAAAGAGAACTCTCTGACCCTCCCATAGACAGCAGTGTAATTACCAAGATCAAGGTCCAGAAACGTAGCAAGGAGATCATTAAAATAGCCCATGTGACATCAGGGTTCAACCGTAATTTTACGAAGCTACGAGAATACTTTTTGTATTCAAAGAAAACAAAAATAACGACTTTATTCAACAATTCGTCTCCTCCGTGTCACTCATGCATTTTAAGAACGTTTTTTGTAACGCCAGTTTGGAGAGTATCCACTAAACGTAAACAGCGTATGCTGATCTGTGTCAGCCACGCAGATACGTTGTTTGCGTTCAAATCAAAACGTAAACAACGTAGAAAACGTATCTTAATTTGTGTTCTGAAAATGAACGGAGGTCTTACAGGTTTAGAACGACATGAGTGACGTGACGTGTGGCCAAGTATGGTGACCCATACTCGGAATTAGTGCTCTGCATTTACCCATCCAAAGTGCACACACACAGCAGTGAACACACACAAACCGTGAACACACACCCGGAGCAGTGGGCAGCCATTTATGCTGCGGCGCCCGGGGAGCAGTTGGGGTTCGGTGCCTTGCTCAAGGGCACCTCAGTCGTGGTATTGCAGGTGGGAGAGAGTGCTGCATATTCCCTCCCCCCACCTACAATCCCTGCCGGTACGAGACTCGAACCCACAACCTTTGGGTTATGAGTCCAACTCTCTAACCATTAGGCCACGACTTTAATGAAACAAATGAACGTGCACAGGCTATCCAGCGATACAATGAGAGACGGCGTTGGTGTAGGATTGAACGCAACGTTGTCAGATTACCTCAGATTTCATTCACCGGTAAGAAAACCTTACAGTTCAAAGTGCATAATATTACAATAATAATGCCTTCAGTTCTCGCTCAGTCAGCAATAGCATAATGGACCGTACTGATGACGCATCATGTCTGCGTGAACAGGTATGCAAATACATATGTTGACAGGCAGGTAGGACAGCCTATCGTAGCCCTCGGACCGAGGGATATGATTGGAGGAACATTTTATGGCCCTATGCCTTCCACAGACAATATAAATACATTTACAAACATTTAGACCACTTAGTAATTGCAATGTGAAGAGACTTTTAACCAGCATAACAAAAACATTTTTTTTTACTAAATGACCTACCCTGCCTTTAATTCAACCAATTCAACCAGTACTGTTAGACAACTGCATTGAACACAATAAATACATACATTAATTATTTTGAGTCATGTGAGCCGCGCGGGCATTCGCCTGGGCTGATGGAATTATATATAAATGTACTATTATTCCTGCTTTATACTGTATATTTACATAACAATGGGCTGGCCCACGTCAAGCGGCCCAATGGCAACCCCACAACACTCTAACCTCAACATTCTGAACACCTCAACAACCACATAGAAACACCCTGGCAATCACCCACAACAATCCACTCAACATGCTCTTACGAAAATGTAAATATATATATATATATATATATATATATATATATATATATATATATACACAGATGTATCTCTATATATAAGAATGTCGCAAACCCTTCTGATGGCAGATCCTTAACTCAGCACCATCTGTTACTGAGACTAATACAGACATCAGGAGAGAAGCCCTGCTCTCCTGTCAAGCAAAAAAATCAGCCATTTTAGACAGGAAGCCTGTCAACAAAGCAGCCAGATGAGGCTTTATTTCTCCAAGTTTCAAAGCAATTATCCTATCAGAATGAATATGCCGATGTCAAACTGCTATAATTCCCTTTGTTAGAAACATACCTCGTGCTTTTGTGCAAGCATTCTCCATCTTTATGTTGAGCAAATACAAGTGGAGGAATGATTCCCTAGCCTCTGTAATTATATACGGTTGAGCGGAGATGATTGACAGCTGATGTATCTTGCAGGTGGTCGCCTGGGTTTTGCTTGGGGGAGGCTAGCATGTCATCCGGGTGGCTATTGAACTGTGGCGGTGCTATTATGGTTGATAACACTGGCGGTACTGAGTCCCACACCATATAAAAGCGCTTGGCTTTTTTTGTCCCCCAGGGTCCTTGAAGGGGCCATAGTGTGTTAGAGAGGCGAACAAAGAGAAAGATAGGAGATATCTGTGGAAGCTTTCACTCCGTTAAAAATGTGTGACCCTTCTGTCCTTCAAAGGAACATTTCAAAAGTGGTGATCCGGGGGGGGGGGGGGGGGGGGGACAATTAAATGTTCTTTGTGTAGTTCACACACACATTCATCATATGTAATTACCTGTCTAATTCCTGGTGGGAGCACAGCGAGAATCTATTACTGCATAAAGAGCTGAAGACATTTACAACAGAGCAGAGAAGATGCTTTCAAGAGCCACTTCATCCTCAGATCAAACATCAGTTAATGTAATGATGAACTAACTACTCAAACCTATCATGACCCACATCAGCAGAGACACATCTGTGAAACCATAAACTGAACAGCCTCTGTCTATTATGTATTTTGTGGTCTATTTACGTATATATTTAAATATGTTATTATATTTATATTTATTTTAATGACAGCGTAAGTTCTGCATAAGTTTGGTTGTTTTGTAATTGGCTACCTGAGCTCCATCAGTCACTGTGATTGGCTGTGATGTCATCAGCGATTACAGGGAGGTCACAGCTTTGAGGAATCTCCATAGATTAGATGTCAATCAATGAGATGCGTAAATATAGTCTGAAACAAAACAGACATGATTGACAGTGCAACTGAATCATTCAGCATTGTAATTAGTGACCGGTGTGGAGTTTGGTTACCTGTTTAAGGTCACTGACTCCTCTCATTACAGTCATCAGAAATGTGTGAAACTGTCTAGACATTTTAAGAACTGAAATTTAAAAATGAAGAAGTCAGAGAGTTTGTGTATCTTTGATAATCTGTTATGGATGCTAGCAAACCTAATGGACGGGTAAAAACAAGATGTCTACTCCATGTACTGACACAAAGGGTGTAGATATGCAGAACAACTTTTGCGAGGTTGATTTTCATATTTGCATGTGATTTGCATATAATTAACAAATGTGTTCCAGGTGTTTGCTGCCACAGAAAATCACATTTTCTCCTCTGTGACTGTAAAACTTTGGCTGCATCCCAATTCACACTCTCTGTCCTGAGTAGTACATGAGATTAGGATTAAATCAACTCAACAAAACATGCATTGAAAATAATACACTACAATCAGATGGTGTGCTATGGTGCTCTAAATCAATACTTTTATACAGCAAGGACACATTAATTTGATCAAAAGTGACAGTAAAGACATCTACATTTGTTACAAAGTACTGTTCTATTCATCAATAAATTATGGGGGGAAAAAACATGGTTTCCACAAAAATATGATGTAGCACAACTATTTTGTTAGGAAGATTCCAAGGGAAGGGGGGAGGAATGAGGGGGGGCCCTTGTGTTTACCGAGGGGGACCCCCTGGAGTCAATATGATGTTCAGGGGGCCCGGAAACCATCAGAAATGTTTCTTAAGCAGCAAATCAACATATTAGAATGATTTCTGAAGGATCATGTAACACTGAAGATTGGAGTAATGATGCTGAAAATTCAGCTTTGATGACAGGAATAAATTGTATTTTAAAATATATTGCAATAGAAAACGGTCACCTTGAATTGTAATAATATTTCACAATTTTAATTTCTAATCAAGTCAAATAAATAAAGCCTTAGTGAGCATAAAAGCCTTCTTTCAATAAAATGGTAATTTACTTGTTTACTCAAATGTATTTTTTACCTTTTATTGGTGAAGGTTAAAGTATATTTTATTGCGTAACTGAACTGCAAATTGGGATCTAGCCTCATGCACATTATTAATGGCAGTACGCTAATGTCCACACCGTTTCAAAGGCTGTGACATTTTACTTTTACTATTATTTTAAACTCTGCACCCAAACTGGCAGTGAGCCCCACCCTGAGCTTCACTTTAAAAACAAGAAAGAGCAAAGTGTTGTTCCTTCCCATATCCCTCATTTCTGGCATATTTTGAGCATGTCAGAAAGTGGTATGGATGGATGACAGCTGTCCAGAGAATAATTACTTTCTTGAACACCTTTTCACACTTTGACACTCGTCTTCTATTCTCTTTGCTTTCTATTACCCTACAGCCCTTCACACACACTCACTGCTGTCATTCTGCTCCCATCATCTCTGTCCCTTGCGACTGTGTTAAATTGGTCTTGTGTTATTCATATATTCACTGTAATAGTCCCTGTCTCATTTTCCTTTGTTTCTTCATCATTCTCTTTCTCTCCCTCTCTTTGGTTATTGCTAATGATTTAATTCTTGTTACAAGATGCTATTAAAAAACAAGATTCCTTGAGAAGCGATGATCTCTAATTAGACAAACATTCTCACTCTCTCTCGCCAAGTCAACGGCAACTAAGCTTGTTTCCACCACTGAAAACATTTTTCTTACAATTCTGGGTTTATCTCAAAACAATTTTCTCAGAACTGCAGGATATGAAGTCAATATTGTAAACAGGGTTCCTCAAATCTTGCCCTGGAGGGCCAATGCGCTGCAGAGTTTAGCTCCAACCCTGATCAAACTCACTTACCTGTGATTTTCTAATGATCCTGAAGACACTGATTAGCTTGCTCAGGTGTGTTTGATTAGGGACAATATGGATTAATTTACTAGCGATCGTGTTCATGTCAATGTTCTGTATTTGTCTAACGCCGGGTTCAGACTACACAATATTTATGTCGATCATGATAGTCACTGTGTCAGATTACATGATTTTGACTCCTAAAATCTTGTTGTGTTGTGGACAAGAAACATGTCAGACTACACGTTGCTTCCCGACCATTCATCATGTGCCGTCTTTAACGACGAGCGTGACGTCATCGAGAAGGCGGAACTAGCGACTGATTTCCGAAAACAGGAGTGTAAACATTGCTGAAGCGCTTCCGCTATAGTTCGCCAGCATTTTTCTTTCTTTGTTCTGTCGTGGTAGTCCCTCGATGACACATCATACAGGCAGGAGTACGGTTGCCACAGCTCCACGAACCTTTCCTCCATCTCATAATTCCACCTAGCAACACCATCATCTATCTTTCATTTCACCATGTTTGAAACCTGTGTATGAAAGAGCTTCTGTGCTGCTATTGGTCAACGTCACCAATGTGACAGAACTGTCACATGAAAAAAACGTAAACATGCTAGTCTTTCTGTCGTGAAGCATCGCAGACGCGGAATCGGTTGTCGTCCACTATGACACACTTACACGTGCTGAAACGAAGGAATCTTGCGTCCCGACGCCCATCGTCGTTTACGAATCCCCACAACACCCTACGTCAAGCAAATTGTGGCAAAATCGGGCTAAAATCGTGTAATCTGAAACAGGGAATTAAAGGGATAGTTCACCCCAAAATAAAAATTCTGTCATTAATTACTCACCCTCATGTTGTTCCAAGACCTTTGTTCATCTAAGGAACACAAATTAATGCCCGGTTCAGACTACACGAGTTTAGTCCGATTTTGCCACGATTTGCTCCACAGAATTTTTTTTCCACGATGAGTTCTGTCACATTGGTGACGTTGACCAATAGCAGCACAGAAGCTCTTTCATACACAGGTTTCAAACATGGTGAAATGAAAGATAGATGATGGTGTTGCTAGGTGGAATTATGAGATGGAGGAAAGGTTCGTGGAGCTGTGGCAACCGTACTCCTGCCTGTATGATGTGTCATCGAGGGACTACCACGACAGAACAAAGAAAGAAAAATGCTGGCGAACTATAGCGGAAGCGCTTCAGCAATGTTTACACTCCTGTTTTCGGAAATCAGTCGCTAGTTCCGCCTTCTCGATGACGTCACGCTCGTCGTTAAAGACGGCACATGATGAATGGTCGGGAAGCAACGTGTAGTCTGACATGTTTCTTGTCCACAACACAACAAGATTTTAGGAGTCAAAATCATGTAATCTGACACAGTGACTATCATGATCGACATAAATATTGTGTAGTCTGAACCCGACATAAGATATTTTTGACGAAATCCAAGAGCTTTCAGACCCTCCATAGACAGCAATGCAACTGAAATGTTCCCAGACCCAGAAACGTAGTAAGGACATCGGTAAAGTAAGTAATTAATGAGTAATTATTAATGACAGAATTTTCATTTTGGGGTGAACTATCCCTTTAATTGTGCGGGAGTGAGTGTTTGAGGCTGGTCTAGAATAGTCTGACAGACAGTTGCCAAGGAAACTAATTAAACTGTTGAGCTCTTCTAATATGACACAGCAGAGGGAATTCCTGTGAAGGAGAGAGATAGCAGGATCCACATGTAAGCTTGCTTTGGTTCATACAAAATGTGTGTTTTTTTCTGTACGGATAGAATATGACTGGTAGGCTAAATATACATGCTTGGAAAGTACTGTATCCCACAATGTAATGCACTTGACTTTGGATTTCAAGTGCGTTGAATGTAATGGGAGAATGTAGAATTTTTGCATACTGTTTCACATAATTTCTATGGAAAAATACCAATAATTTAAACTGTGCAGTAAGCATTTTCCAATATATATATATATATATATATTTTTTTTTTTTACAAGTGTTAGTCATAGGAATTAAATATTACCTTACTACATGCAGAATGCTACACGTATACTAATATTATTTTAAAACGTAGCATGTGAAAACGGTATGCAATATGCAGTGTAACTGTAGCACAAACAGTAAAAAGTGGGTTTAATAACCATAAAACATGAACTGATCACACACATACAGTATAGCGCATGCAACTAAGTCGCTTTGAATAAAATCATCTGCCAAACACATCAGTGACAAGTTTTTTAATGGTTTTAGTTGATCATGATCATCTTCAATCAGATGTAATATGATAGTGATACTATGCAGAGTACTATGGCTGTATGCTAGTGTGTATAACCACACAAAAACCCAGAATGAACTCATGTAACCATAGTTTATCCCACATATGAAGCTCTTCTGCCCCAGTGTGTCAACATTAGGACACTAAATGATTCACCTGGTCATTATGACATCACTGATCTCTGACCCCGCCCACAGAGACTTCATCCTGCACTGTTGCCATGGGAGACAGAGCCGGCAGCGGTCGTCCAATCAGAAGGCTGGAGCAGGATTAGAGGGGAGAACGCACAGATATTTCCTGCTCAACTCAACTTTAAAGAGTTTCGTCAAGCAGGAAATTAATCTGAATATGTTAGTAAACATTCTGACTAAAAGAAATAGAGTTAAAATGTAGGACCAACACAGAGCCGGCTGAGATTAGTGTCAGGCTGCGGTGAGTGTGTGTGTGAGCTTCATGAGCGTCGGAGTGTGTGTTTGTGTGGCTGACAGAATCTAATTGCAGGGAAACACCAGACAGTCCAGCATTAGCAAACAATAATCAGACAAACAGGGATCTGACAAACAACAGGCCTGTGAGGGTGATTCAGAATTGTGAGGATTGGATGTCCAATGACCTCAAATAAAATGTTGAAAAAGCAAGAACACAAAAAAAAGGGGAAAAAATGATAAACATTTGTAAATGGGTTATAGAAACAATATATACAATTTAGTCAAAAATACTTCCTTATATATACAGTATATATATATATATATATATATATATATATATATATAGAGCCTATATTATGGTGACTCAGTGTCTCCACAATGATGGTACAACCTCAAATTAAAAAAATTAATTAAGAAAAAATTTAAGAAATTAAAATACAAGTAAAAATAACAGTGTAATTAAAATAAAATAAATCTAAAAAAAAAATATTTTTGTGAAATTTACATTTAAAGGGTTATAAAAAATATGATCTCAATATAAAACAAAAGCAGTGTCACCATTATGTTCAGTTTAGCTTTAGTTTTGTTTTCATGGACACTTATTATGTTTATCTTAGTTTCTGTCTGCTTATGTTCCTATTTGCCCATCCCTCATTAGTTGTCATGGTTCTTCATTGCTTCTAATTAGGGCACACCTGTTTGCATTTGAGTTCATCACCTTCACTGAACACAACAGGGCACAAACCATACACTTCAAATGCAGTATTATTACAGGATGCTGATTATATTTACATACATGTTTCATATTTTTCTTTAAAAAGCAGCAACACTGAGGAATAAAAGTGCAGGAGTTTACAGTGTGTTATGTGTAATATTGAAAAAGATCAACACTGCCCTCTGTTGGACATTGTGTTATTGTTACTAAATGACATCCTTATCTAATGCATTTTCATTAGACAAAAAAAAGATCAAACACAATAGGGTTTATTCATAATCCTCTATTTTACTGTATACCAGACATAAAAGCAGACATGTAGGCCTTTGAGAACTCAAATCAATCGGATCACTGATAAGGCAAATAAAGAGTCCAGACAAACTTATAAACTATGTCCTATATACGTTTCGGTATGATACTCTGGTGTTAGATCCTGCTCACAACATTGCTGTTAGTCAGTAAATGTGATCTATCTTTTACAAGTCAGTGGAGAGATGCTAAGGTGCTTTTATGTTCAACCATGAAGATCTGATGCACAAGTGTTGCAGCATATGTGGGGCTCACCTCTTGTCCGGATCTACAATTTTGCAGGCAAAATAAACAGGTCTTTGCAGGTCTTTTTTAACCATAGTGGTTGAACTGTGTCTTGTGATGCAAAGGTCACTTAACCACAAACACAGCAGAAGTTATCTCTCTGCTCACTTATAGAAATTTGCAAAAATCAAACACTGACAAATAAGAGAGCATGACACTGTATGACTTCTAGAGCTGATATAGGGCAATTTGTTAGCAGAGTCGTGTAAGCTGCATATCGTGTATGATTCAATACCAGCTTCAGATTGCATCATTCATTGTTTTGCCTAAAAAGTAAGGATTGTCCAACTCCAGTCATTGTTGTATTTTAGTCATTTCTGATTTAAATTGAGACCCCTTCCCTTTATTAGACTTATCCTCCGCCGTTTCCAGGGCTGTGTACAGTACACTGATCTAGTTACTTATCTTGAAAACTAGAGCCAATCAACAATTTTAAGCATCATTTTACAGTAAGAAATACAGTAAGTATATGACCACATTTATTTCAGAAGCATTTTGGCTGTATTATTATTTATTACTTTTATTTTATTATTGAATCTAATTGAACAGATCGCACCTTGATGCCAACCAGAGAGAAAGATATGCATAGTCTGTCAGTCACACAGTGTCAAGTTGTTGTGTCCTATACTGTCCACTTGATGGCACTCTCCCCTTCCACTGTTACATGGCCATGAACTCAGATTCCCATAGTTCTTTGCCCAGTCTCTTCTGGACTGATTGTCCACGGCTGTATGTCATTTGTATTAGTTTGTCTCTCTATTTAAGCTGTGTTTGTGTCTGCATTTGTCATCGAGGTTTTGCGATTGTTACACTGCTGTCTGTTTATGTCTTGTTTTTTGTTGTTGCTGTTTTTTTTGCCTGTCTTTCGGATTTACTCTTTTGCCTTGCCCTCTGGATTTATCTTTGTATTTGGTTTTGTTGATTTTGACCCTTGCCTGTTTTTGACTACAATTCTGGAATTCCCTAATAAATCACTGCACTTGGATCTTAATCTTGTCTCAGAGCAGTACGTGACATAGTCGTGTTGCTTTCTTGTTTTTATATAGATTGTGATGCAATGCGACAATTAAAATGTGTGTGTCAGTGGCGTAGCGTCAAGGTATGCAGGTGCATATGGGCCCGGGCAGTTCGGGGGCCGGCCGAGCTGGGGGGAAATTTTAATTGAAAATGAGGGAATGAATAGAGCCCTCCATGGGCCCAGCCCTTGTCCAACAGCTTATGAGAATTCTCGGCCCGAGTCCAACTGGATACCGTGAATTTTTTTCTCTCTCTCTCTTCCCCATTACACAGCTATTAAAATAGTTCAGTTTTGGTTTTTAATGGCAAAGTGGTCATATTTCTTCTTTTTTCTTAAGTTAATTTAGAAATATGTTTGGGACATTTTATGTTTGTTAAATTCAAGTTTTTGTTTTTTTAAAGGAACAACCCAGCGGCAGCGGCAGACAGTGAGTTGAGCATTATGTTTGATCAATTTAGCCTTCTTAAACCAACACGACTTGCCTAAAATAAACAGACATAAAACACTTAATGCATTTCACAGTATTAAATTAAACATTTAACCTAGATAAATGAGCGCTGTTAGGCGCATATCCAATCGTTTGTGTGGGGAGTGGAAGCTAAAGCGCACTTCGCAGGACATGGAGGCGCCAGCACGGTCACTTGCTTTTTTTTTTTTTTTTCATTTCTCTCTAAAGGCACGTCCAATGAGATGGCGAGTCGAGTTCGTAAAATAAATTTTTGCAACATTGACGCAGAAAACATTAGTTTATTTTGGGCCGCTATGCCAAAATTGTGCTTGCATTCAGTAGCCTATAAGGCAGCATTTTTGTGCCATGTTGAAAAATAACTAAATAAGATTAACGTCATAATATTTTAAGAATAAAGTCTAAATTACGATAATAAAATCATGTTATATTGCGTGAAGTTAATGTGAAAATTCCACCTATAGGCCTAACTTTTTTAAAACTCTGATTGATCGATTCATGAGACATTCGTTTGTATTAAATTAAGATATTTTTCAACATGCATTCAAATATTCATGTTTATTTCGTGCTGCAAATATTAAAGAGAAAAATATCATTGATTCATATGCAGCTAGAACTGAAGCGAATTATCTTCAAATTAAATCTACAAATTAAAGAGCATAAAAAGACGTTTATTGTTTGTATTTTATCATAAAATTGACAGAAGGCTGAGACTTTGTAGTAACAAAGCACAAAGCTGCGATTATTGAGTGGCTTGCGTGCTACAAATAATGAATGGACTTGAAAACTTTAAACATCATGTCCAAGCATTAGCTTAAACTGTAAATAAAACAGCTTGTGAATAGTCACGATTCACGTAATGTTATTTACTTCAGAAAAATTTCTGAAACGTTTGTTTCTGTTCTGGCAGCACAAGATTTGTCTATGTACTGTAAATTATATTGTAGTTTGCACACATGCACGTGTGTTGCACTTGTAAATATTATATTATACATACATCACCAGTCAAAAGTTTTTAAATATTTTTTATATTTTTTATATTTTTTAAGTCTGTTCTGCTCACCAAACCTGCATTTATTTGATCCAAAGTACAGCAAAAACAGTACAATTTTGAAACATTTCTATGATTTAAAAGAACTGTTTTCTATTTGAATATATTTTAAAATGTTATTTATTCCTGTGATTTCAAAGCTGAATTTTTAGCATCATTACTCCAGTCACATGATCCTTTAGAAATCATTCTAAAGCGTCCTTGCTAATAAAAGTATTAAAAAAAATATTTAACTCTTTAAACCCCCCCCCCCCCCCAAAAAAAAACTATTCATCAAAGAATCCTGAAAAAAATGTACTCAACTGTTTTAAATATTGATAACAATAATATAATAATAATAATGTTTCTTGAACAGCAAATCAGCATAGACTGTTATAATGATTTCTGAAGGATCATGCGACACCATAGAGTAATGATGCTGAAAATGTAGCTTTGATCACAGGAATAAATGACATTTTAAAATATATTCAAATAGAAAGCAGCTATTTTAAATAGTAAAAATATTTCACAATATTACTGCTTTTGCTGTATTTTGGATCAAATAAATGCAGGCTGGGTGAGCAGAAGAGGCTTCTTTAAAAACATAAAAAATCTAATGTTCAGAAACCTTTGACTGGCAGTGTATATTTGTATTTATATATAGGCTAATGTATTCATTTGTGGAAGTTTTTATTGCATAAAATAAACTTGAAGGGATAATTCTGTTATCATTTACTCACCTTGATGTCATGGAGGAATTAGGGAGAATCAATAAATTATGAATAATGTATTGCTATTTTGTGAAAAAATATGTAAGCATCTAATCAACAAAAAAAGTAATCTGATTACGAGTATTTTAAAATGTAATTTAATTAATTACAAGTACTTAATTTTAGGAATCTGATTATGTAATCCAGATTATATGTAATCAGTAACCAGCTCTGACTATTTATATCATGATATAGTCATTTTTGTTATTGTATCTTTGTTGTTAATAATAAGAACATAGATGCAAGTAACAAACAAAAATGACAAACACAATAAAACAAATACACAAATGAAATAGGCCTGTGTTATGTAAAGTAGGTATATTTAACAGTAGCATTCAAGCAAGATATAATAGATTGAATAAAGTAATCAAAATCACACTCAAAAAAATAAATCGTTGGTGCAACTTAATTTAATTATGATGCACATTTCCACGCATTTAAATTATGTTATCTCAACTTAATCTAGGTAAATAGAACCAAAGAGCAAAATTAATCTCCAACCAATGAGATCAAATCATGTTCATTTGAATTATCTTGTGGATTTAACTTGTCACAACTTAATCTTGTTGAGCCAATTAATTTTAACCACTTAATTACGACAATCAGAAATGTTTTAACTGAACAACTTTATTTACTTTAACCAGCTTGTAATTACTGATATTTCCACCAAAATATATTTTAATGTACAAATAAATAAAATGCTCAATGTAAATGTCTTAAGTCTTTCTTTATTCCAATTTCACA
>NW_015505626.1:36064-47154 GCF_001515645.1 Sinocyclocheilus grahami
AAATAAATAAAGGAATTAAACAACTTGCAAATAAATGGTCATATCTGGCATTACAATATTGATAACCAAATTGCATTGTATAACCAAGTACATACAAGAAACATTTTTTTTTTCATGTACCAACCTGTGAAATGAGCTGCATGTTTTTTAATTGTTCGGCCAGTGGCTGTCCAGTGGGACTGCTGTAATTTGCATGGACTCAGCCTAAAGATGGGATACATTACAAATGACAAGACAGTAAGTGCATTTAAAAGTAGATTTTTATTTTCTTCATTTTAATATTATTTTGAATATTTTTGAAAAAAAGTATTACGCTACTTTAGAAATTATGTTGTACTGTATAGCCTTTGAAAGTCACATCTGCTCAAGCCTCTGCTAGCCTATGGAAAAACAATCAAAGCATTTATGAGTTTGAAGATGTTGTAATTTTAACTGAAAATGTATGTGAAAACACACACACACAGATATACAGTAAATAACATAACATAAATTATAAATGTTATAATATACACAGTTTGTACCTGCTAGACTCAAATGCTCCACATTCTTTACAAGGCAAATCTTTTCAAATAACTAGAAGAAAAACAAGCACAACAATTAGTTATTAGGTTTCAATCATTAGTAAAACAATCGCGATAAAAATGATCATCAGAACCTAAACAGATGTTTTTTAGCAGGTATGAGCTGTAATGACCCAGCTCTATTCTGGAAAAGGGGGCGGGGAGCAGCAGCTCATTTGCATTTAAAGAGACAGGTGCGGAAAACAGCGTGTTTCTGCTTCCACTCAAAATGGCCATTTTCAAAATGATATAATAAATGATCTGTGGAGTATTTTGAGCTGAAACTTCACAGACACATTCTGGGGACACCTGAGACTTATATTACATATTGTAAAAAGGGGCATAATATGTCTCCTTTGAGTCATAAGCCAAGGTGGGCAATTTAACCTAATCGTGTGTGTATTTGACCTTTGAAATAGCAAGCTTGACTTCTTCAGACTGTTCACTGGTCATGGAGTTTATGTAACCTTGATTTCGTTCTTTACAGAATTTGGCCCGGGAGAGTTTCCAACAAAAGCCCATAACTAGAATTAAGAATTGCACCAAAAATCCCACAAACAGTTACAGTAATTGAAATGCTATTGAAGGTTATAGAGAGTCAAAACAAATACAATGTCTCATAGAAAATTAAGAACTGTTAATCTTATTTGATACATGGGTCTGATCAAAAGGTCTATTTTCCAGTTGATGCATATACTGTATAAAGGCAAGAAAACTTGTTCTGATGAATCTGCCATCCAAATAGATTTATGTTATCTGTATTCACATTATCTCCAGAATCCTCCAGGTACCTAAAAGAAAGCGAAGTTCAACCATCCCTGGAGAGAGAGTGACTATGTAAGGTTTTATCGTCATTTTCATCCGTTTTAACACTCTATAGTCTATAATATTTAAATTCAAACTACTTTTTTATTTAACATTAATCGATCGCAAAAATCTAATTAAGGTTATTTTATATAAAGTAAAAATTTCTTGTTGTAGGATTTACTTTGACAAGTTTTCACTCTGCCAGTAATGGTCGAAGACTGAAAAAGTATTTTCTTGTGAAACATGCTCCAATAATCTGTTTTATTTACAACTTTAAAAAAGCATTTTAGTGCTTTTAAACTGCTTAAAAGTTTTAAACTAAGATTATTTCTGTATTTATCTAGACAATCAGCTGACTTGCCATTCAAAGAAAGAAAAAGTCATGATCAGTAGCAATAATGCTATTGTCCTGACTACGGTCTCTCCTGCAGGTAATCATTTGTACATTTGCTGTTCTGTTAACCTTAACTTGATTTTGTAATTTTTGAAATTCGCTGACAAAATGAATCTAGCTTTAGACGATTTGATCAGATCACCTGCATGAAGCATTATATATTAACTTCACTTGTCTATGCACACACTCTATCTCTCCAGATAAAATCACCAGAGCGGTTTGAGATGAGACGCTCAGAGGAGATTCTCACGTGAGATAAGCTGGGATGATTGGCCCAGTGAAACATGCAATGTGTTGAAGTTCACATGTGAGATTGTGTATCGGGTGAATGAAGTATGCTTTAAATGCAATTTATTTGCACTGGAAAAAGTGGCTCCTAAAATGTAAATGAATCTGAACTAACTTGCAAACACGCATAGCACCATTAATCATCACAGTTCACACAGGACATGTTCTTGCATTCGAAAACATCAAGAAATGTTTCATGTATATGCTAGATTTCTTTTTAGATGCATTATCAAGAAAACACAGTTATACTCCTGTCATGACATAACTGTGCTGGTTTTCTCCAGTTCTGAATGTGGCGACTGGATACTATATGGATTGTCCAGAATACATGTAATTCACATAAATATGTGAATCAAATTTTAACATTTATGGTTTATATAAACAGAATTTGAAGAATCTGAATTCGACTAGATTCATTCTGATTAACATTTTTTATTTTTTTTTATTTTGACGATTAGAGTTTACAGCTCATGAAAGTCAAAAATCCAGTATCTCAAAATATTAGAATATTTACATTTGAGTTTCATTAAATGACCGTCCCTACAGTCTAAATTCCGAGTATCTCTTGTTCTTTGAAACCACATTAATGGGGAAGACTGCTGACTTGGCAATGGTCCAGAAGACGAGACACCCACCACAAAGAGAGTAAGTCAGAAGGTCATTACTGAAAGGGCTGGCTGTTCACAGAGTGCTGTATCAAAGCATATTAAATGCAAAGTTGACTGGAATGAAGAGATTGGGTAGGAAAAGGTGCACAAGCAACAGGGATGACCACAAGCTTGAGAATACTGTCAAGCAAAGCTGATTCAAACACGTGGAAGAGCTTCACAAGGCGTGGACTAAAGCTGGAGTCAGTGCATCGAGTCACCACGCTCGGACGTCTTCAGGAAAAGGGCTACCAAGCCACTTCTGAAACAGAAACAACGTCAGAAGCATCTCACCTGGGCTAAGGAGAAAAAGAACTGGACTGCTGCTCAGTGGTCCAAAGTCCTCTTTTCAGATAAAAGTAAATTTTGCATTTAATTTGAAAATCATGGTCTGGAGTCTGGAGGAAGCCTGGAGAGACACAGAATCCAAGCTGCTTGAAGTCCAGTGTGAAGTTTCTGAAGTCAGTGATGATTTGGGGTGCCGTGACGTCTGCTGGTGTTGCTCCATTGTGTTTTATCAAGTCCAGAGTCAATGCAGCCGTTTACCATTACTAAGCATTTTATGCTTCAATCTGCTGACAAGCTTTATGGAGATGCTGATTTCTTTTCCAGCAGGACTTTAACACCTGCCCACAGTGCAAAAAAAAACACTTCCAAGTGGTTTGCTGACCATGATATTACTGTGCTTGATTGGCCAGCCAACATGCCTGACCTGAACCCCATGTGGAATCTATGGGATATTTTCAAGAGAAAGATGAGAAACAGTCGATTCAACAATACAGATGAGCTGAAGGCTCAATAGATCCTCAGCAGTGCCACAGGCTGATCGCTTCCATGCCACACATCACTGATGCTGGAGTTTGTGCTAAAGGAGCCTCGACCAAGTATTGAGTGCATAAATGAACATACTTTAAAAAACTTGAGCTTTTCTGTTATGCAAATCCTTTTTTGATTGATTTTAGGAAATATTCTAATATTTTGAGATTATGGATTTTTGACTTTCATGAGCTGTTAGCGCTAATAATCAAAATTAAAATAAAACACTTTTAAAATGTTTTACTTTACATGTAATGAATCTAGAATATATGAAAGTTTCACTTTTTGAAATAAGTTGCCAAAAAAAAAACTTTTTCACGATATTCAATTTTTTTTAGATGCACCTGTATATGAAGCACTGATACATGTGATTATTTGTAAAATTCTGTGATGACTTTAAAATAATTTAGGCTTGAATCATAACCACATGTAACTGTTTATGCTTCTTATTCTCTTGTTACATCAATAAAATTAGTGATTTTTAATTAGTGATTAATTGCCGGATCCGTCAAATCCATTGTATTGTAATCACTAGATTAGATCATCCACTAAACCTAGAAACGAAGAATGTGAATGAATTTACCATGACATTGAAAAAAAACTGAATTATATCTACAGTCTATGTGTATATATTTATAATAAAGATACAATTTCAGAATTGTAAAAGAGTTTATTGCTGGTACAGACGATACAATGTTTAAAACACTGACTTCATTTCATTAGAGTTCGTTTTCGAACACATTCAATGAAATCAAGGCTCTTTTTTTCTTCTACAGCTCTGTTACTATCAGGCTTTAAGAGCTTTATCACAGAAAAATGAACAGCCAAAATGCTATTAAAAAAACTAAAGAGACAGAATTAAAAATGAGTGGATGGTTCAGACGGTTCAGAAGATGTTTTTGCTTCATCAGGTTTGGAGCTCATCTGAAAAACACACACGCACACACATATTCACACTTGAATAAAGGTAGTGATATACAGTATATACTGTGCATGTGGTGCATGATGGGAAGCCACATCACAGTGTTTGTGGCTTGTTAAAGCTCTTGTTACCTTGGTTTTAAAGAGCAGGTTTATGACTCCTTTGGAGCGACGGTCACCGGTGCGGTCAGATGGCAGACACACAGAAACGCTTTTACTGTCACGCTTGGACCGCGCTGACTCCACCTCCTCACTCCCATTGGCTACTGACAGAGACAGACCTGAGGACAGCATGTGAAATCAGCAGTCTGTTAATATGGACTTCTTCCTGTTTTTTTTTGTTGAGAATTTTGGTATCCACAAAACAGGAAGTAGAGCACTTCATATAGATACAAACATTTTTTTCCACAAAAGTTTAGGGTTACTAAACATTTACATGAATTTCATTAGCTAAAATGAAAAACAACGAAAGGGAATGAGAGGAGTCACTATGATATGAATGTTGTACCGGCAATAGTGGGCAGAGATCTGGAGTTGACGAGGCCGCTGCTCACACTCGGCTCTGACAGATTCGTGTCACTGCGAAACTCCTGCTTCTTGGAAAGCTAGAGAGAGACAGAGAGTTAAACTAATAGTTACTATAATAATATCACAATCACTATGAAATAAAAACAAAAACAAGTTAATGAAGGACCAAACTTGCAAAAATACTTCTGCGCATATTTAACTTTTAAAGATACAACACATTTTTTCCCACAAAAGTTTAGGGTTACTAAACATTTACATGAATTTCATTAGCTAAAATGAAAAACAACGAAAGGGAATGAGAGGAGTCACTATGATATGAATGTTGTACCGGCAATAGTGGGCAGAGATCTGGAGTTGACGAGGCCGCTGCTCACACTCGGCTCTGACAGATTCGTGTCACTGCGAAACTCCTGCTTCTTGGAAAGCTAGAGAGAGACAGAGAGTTAAACTAATAGTTACTATAATAATATCACAATCACTATGAAATAAAAACAAAAACAAGTTAATGAAGGACCAAACTTGCAAAAATACTTCTGCGCATATTTAACTTTTACTGATTTATTTCTAAATGTATATCTTGTCTCACCCGTTTGTCGAGGGTGCTGCTCCGCTCTTTCTCCTCGCTGATGAAGATCATGCTGCCACGACCGGGTTTCTTCTTCTTCTTGGATTTCCTCAGTTTCACCTGGAAGAACAGAACGAGTCACCTGAGCATGATGAGCTGCAATCATTGGTCTGTTTTTGAAACATGTCACAGCAATATCTTCATCATCCTCACCTCCACTTCAACACCACTCTCATCCATCACACTGATGCTTCCACTGGAACGAGGGATGATGGACGGAAAGGGAGGAACGCCACTGTCCAGAGATATGCTACAGGCAGAGAGAGAGAGAGAGAGAGAGAGAGAGGAATAGTATACACACTGTATACTGCCTACTACTTTAAAAAAAATATTATGTAAAACAGAACACATTATGTAGTGATAAGCAACAGTATTATGATACATTGATGTCACATGACCTTGCCACACTGAATATTTAATTTAGCATCATCTCAGAAATAAAACTAATATTATTAAAATGATTGAAATATAAATATCAAAACAAATATTAATAAAAACAACTAAAACAATGTACTAATAACTAATAATAATTAAAACAAACCAATATATTAATAACAAATAATAAAATTAAAATTCCTATATAAAAATATTAACAAAGCAATATTAATAAACAAATTAATAACAAATCAAACTATATATATATATATATATATATATAATTACACATTATATTCATTTGTATTATATTTATATGAATGTATATTAATGACAAATATTACAACATTTATTAAAATATAAATATTAAAACCATTATAAAACATATTTCTATAAAAATATAAAATAAAATAATGTAACAATATATTAATAAGAAATAAATACAATTATTTAAATGGAAATATAAAACAAAAAATTCTAAAACAAACTATATATATTTATAAATATTAATACAATATAAACATTATTGCAAATATTAATAAAAATAAAACATTAATAACAACAAAATTACTACATCATAAATAATAAAACAAGTATTAAAAACAAAACAATATAGTATTACATGTTAATTAAACTATTCAAATATAAGTATTAAAACTATAGATTAATAAAAAAAAATATTTAAACAAATATTGTGTATTCTATATATTTCTAGAAAATGATGTATCATCTTATAAACTGCAGGAATAATCACAGCATGTTATTCTGAACGTAGAGACACATGTGCGTGTGGGCGTGGTCACCTCTCTGGGTGTGTCTTAGTGGGCGTTCCGCATTCAGATCCAGCCAATGAGCAGATGGACTGTCGGACCGTGCGCAGCATAGAGCGCGGCCGAGTGGATCGTCTCTCATCCGTATCAGGCTACACAAGAGGAAGAAAATCAGGACACACTTTGCTGATCCCTTTCCCTCCTTCATCTCACAAAATCCTTCTTTCTGTTTCTGCTGTCTGGCTTTCATCCTTACCAGCTCTCTCACGCCGTACTCCTTCTCCACCTTCTTCTTCAGTTGTTTGAAGCACTCCTCCATGCGCTCGTGGAAAGGTCGAAGGTCATCCGTCACCCTTTTTCCATGCAGACTGATTCCTCTGCCCAACAACGGGATCTAAACGAGTCAAACGGGAGTTCACACAGGTTAATCATCTGTCCTAACCACTCGAGTTTTCTAGCATCAAAGCCACAAACAAATGCTGCAATGTTTCTGACCTGCCATGCGATGAGGTCTTTGAGTCTCAGGAGTTTGTCTCTGTCATCAGGATGTTCGTGCATGTATTCATCCGTGAAGAACGCCTGGAGAAAGACACACACACATATCACCATCCGTTCTCAGCGGTTCTCTCCGTTTTCTCACCGTGTCTCACTGACCTTCTCGTATTTGGCGAAGCCGCCCATGACGGCGGGGTCCACGATGCCGTTGAGCAGCATGGAGAGAGGGTTTATGGGTAAAGCGTCGTCACACTGGTACTGGTTGATCATGGTGAGGATTTTCTCATTGGTTTGTCCCATCGTCTCGATGGCGTTCTCCAGCGGACTCACCGTCGTCTGACAGAGAAATATTCACAAATAATTACATCATAAACACGTCTGATAGTCAATGCAAATCAATCGAACAATATAATATAATGTCATAGAATAACAGTGCATCTCCACTTTTGTTATTATTAAGTAGAGGTAGTCTTTAGGCATGTTTGAACTGGCATATGGCACATTTTTAAATTTGTTGGAAAAAGTAACTCTATTATATTAACGATATTGTTTATATATATATAGAACGTGCTCAGACTGCACAGTACCCATATTAACGCATAAACTAGAGAAATAATCATTTGAGATAATCCTCGCTGTCACATGACCTGCTCACACTGTTTAATTTAGCATCATCTTAGAAATCAAAGAAACAACTTATTAATGATAAATGTTAATAAAAGCATTCAAATATAAATATGAAAATACTTATTAACAAAATAAAATAAACTTTTTCTATAAAACTATAACAATAAAATTATATTTAAAAATATAATTCACCCAAAAATGAAAATTCTGTCATTAATTACTCACCCTCGAGTTGTTCCAAACACGTAAGACCTTCGTTCATCTTCGGAACACAATTTAAGATATTTTTGATGAAATCTGAGAGCTGTCTGACCCTCCCATAGACAGCAAGGTAACTACCACGTTCAAGGTCCAGAAAAGTACAGAGATGATCGATAAAGTAGTCCGTGTGACATCAGTGGTTCAACTGTAAAGTTACGAAGCTACGAGAATACTTTTCTGCGCAAAGAAAACAAAAATAACGACTTTATTCCACATTTTTGTCTCTACTGCGTCACTTTGGATGCGTGTTCACGACAGTATCATGTTGTGTTGGTATTTAGCGTCGTTATTTTTGTTTTCTTTGCGCAAAAAAGTATTCTCGTAGCTTCGTAACTTTACAGTTGAACCACTGATGTCACACGGACTACTTTATCGATCATCTCTGTACTTTTCTGGACCTTGAACGTGGTAGTTACCTTGCTGTCTATGGGAGGGTCAGAGAGCCCTCAGATTTCATCAAGTATCTTAAATTGTGTTTCGAAGATGAACGAAGGTCTTTACGGGTTTTGAACAACACGAGGGTGAGTAATTAATGACAGAATTTTCATTTTTGGGTGAACTATCTCTTTAAAAATATACATTTCTATAAAAATTTACCGATATTAATGTATATAATGCAGGAATGATCATTGTATGTTATTCTGAATTTGGCCACAGAGAAAGGTTAATACATCAAAATTGCATTATGTTTATTTATTTCTGAGATAAAACAGAATACCAATGCATTATCATAATTATATACATATACATGAGGTCATGTGACAATGTAGCATCCTACTGTTTTATGTTTACTGTTATGTATATACTACATACTGATGAAAAAGTCCTATCCAGTATACACTGCACAGGATGCAGTACACTAGCATTTTGAAGAATTTCAGTGTGACTGACAGGAACAGAGACTCACGTGGGTCATGCTAGTGGCCTCAAACCAGCGCAGGATTCCTGGAAGTTTGTAAGCAGTTATGAATGTGGTTCGCTCGATCCACATGGACTGAAGGACAGAGAAAAGAGTGAGAAGACAGTCAACTCATGACAGTAAAGAGTCTGTGTGTGTGTAATTGTTTTAGCGTATTTGTAAAGGCCAAAAACTCTTCAACCTGACCAGACAACATTAATTTCTAGTGGAGATTTGAGCTCAGTGTTCTAGTGACTTTGGGTAGTTGTAGTTGTTTTTTGGGTTTATTTTTAGAATACAGTCACATATTTTGTGCTGTCTGGTGCTTGCCTACACAGTAAAGTGTGACTGATCACTAACAGAAACGCTCAAATATCTCCATCTGCTGTTCAAACCACACACTACACAATGTCATTATTTAAACATCCTAGATTTTGTCTCCTTTTTGTCTTTTAGAGCTCCTTCAAAACCCCAATGATGCATAAATGATGAACTGTTTTCCTTCCACATAGATGTGTGAGTGTTTATGTAGATGCAGTGCTGTTATTCTCTTAATCAATTACAAATACATTTCATTCATTTAAATAAAGGAAATATTGCACTGGCAACAAAATAAATAAAGTAAGTTAAAGATGAAGTACTAAAATGACTAAAACTAAAACAGAGAAATTAAAGCTAAATAATATTAAAGCTAAACTAAAAAAAAAAATTAATAAAAAAAGTACTTAAAATTACTAAAACTAAAATTAGTATGAAAACTGAAAATGTAAAAAATTTAAGATAATGGAAAATAATAATAAATGCAATAACAATACAACATTAACACTGCTTTTTATTTAAATAAAGTTGAAGTTGAAGTACTATAATCACTAAAATTAAAACTAAAATAATAAATGAAAGCTAAATAAAAAGAAATAGAAATGACAAGCATGTTAAATTACCTTAAAATGCCTAAGATTAATAGAAAAACTGAAAACATAAAAAATTATATTAATATATACAACAATAATACTAAAATAACACCAGACAGATTTATTCAATACTTTTAGCAACTTGTATATGTGGGATACTGTAATTAGCTTTGTAAAGGAATATGATTAGTCCAAAACCACAAAACTGGGTCATTTATTTAGTCTTATTTTGAGCTTGTTTTATCAGACTACACTGCTTGTTTTACTAGTGAGATCTGACATTCATTTTTTTTATTTAGCTTTGAATGTATTGAAGTTTTCAGACTTGTGCACTGTTCAGTTGTCAGAGAAAACGTGATGTATTCCAATTAAACCTTTGTGCATGAAGTGAGAATTATCAAGTTCACTTTTTTTCTAAATGACTGCTGGTATTGACATTAAATGAAGAGTCAGACTGATCATTTATCACAAAAGGCTTTTCCAATTAAATGTGTAATGTATTTCTGTACTTCTGGAGGTCACAGACAGTAAAAAGTAGTGCTGGGCGGTATACCGGTTCATACCGAATACCGGTGTTTATTTTTGTTATGATATGAATTTTTTAAATACCGCAATACCGGTGTATGTCGCTTAAACAACGTTCGGAACGCGACACTGTTTGAAAGGGGTCCCTTTTCACGGTTGCACTGTGGTGAGGGAACAGCTGTATGTGTTACTAAGCGTGAAAGTTCCGAAACTGAAGCTGTAGAACTAATAGAACATGATGACACAAAAGAACTCATCCACAATATCCACACTGACCTCCACAAATATCCACCGCCCCCTGCCATCAGCTCCCGCGTCTCACACACACACAAGCGTGACTTTAGCACTAGATTTAGCAACTTTCAGACCCTTTTTACTGACAAACCTCACGACTTTTTTGGATAAACCTTAGCTATGGTTCAGTTGGAATATTTCACCATGTGCTGTCCCGTGAACATGAGGTCTGACTTTCCCGGAGAAGTGTCGCCTCTCTCGGCGTCTGTTCTGTGCAGTGAGCGGCAGAGAAGCAGCGCATTCAGTTGGCCGCACCGCAGCCGACTCGTCAATAAATGAGTACAAAACAGCGTTTCCTAGCACCTGTCGCTTACTGATTATTTGGAATTATAAATATGAGCGTAGTTC
>NW_015505626.1:48952-61452 GCF_001515645.1 Sinocyclocheilus grahami
TTTTTTTAGTTTGTTACTCAGACGCAGGCAGTGCGCTGCATGAGACAAAAAAAGTAATATAGCCAAAACAACCGCATAGCCACTCTTTAGTGTAGATGCATGTTGATTTTATCAGACAATGCTGCGATTATAAATGAGAGTGACTCCTGGTTAACGTGTATTAAAAGGGGTCATGTTTAGTCACTATTTAGTGTGGTATTTTTTGACAATATTCACTCATCATGACAGTAAAATAGGGCATTCTAAGTCAATATACTGCAGTATTTCCTCTCTCAATCAGTAGAAAATATGGTTAACACCCGGTCATGCATGAAAAAAAAATACCGTCATGTACCGTGAAACCGGTATAATTTTGAAAAATACCGCGATATCAATTTTTGGTCATACCGCCCAGCACTAGTAAAAAGGCATCTTTACAGCTTTATGAACAGTAGAGATGGATGAGAGATGAATGTTGTGTTTCGACTCACAGCAAACTCATTATCAGGATCCACTTTCCCTCTCCTCACAGGTCTGGAGTACTGGAACCGCTGGACATAGTTGGACTTGTAGAAACTACAGATTCACCAGAAAGAACCAAGAGAAGAGAAGAGTGAGTTTACAGCATCAGATCATGCCACACAGCTACAGATTCACACGTATCACAGATGAGCGTGTTTTGGGTTTTCTGCAAACTGACTTGATGATCTGATCAGGCACTGGTTTGTTCTTCAGACGCGGCGGGATCTCCAGAACCGGCTGCACTGTAAAACACTGGATATCTGATCCAGATCCAGTCAAGAACAACAGACTGACCATTTATATATACATATATGAAAGTATGTGTTTAAATATAAAAGTGAAATAATATAATATTACAATATAATATAACTAAAAATTAAAGATGAAAAAGGTAAAGTAAAAAAAGTTAATTACATTAATTAATAAATATGTTGTATATAAAAAAAAAATCATAATATGTAAATGAGAGCGACGCTGTAAATGGCCCCACAGTCAAAGTGAAGGATACACTGCATGTTGGAGTTTTTAATGTCGTCTCCAGGCATTGTGGTGATGTTGAGTCTCACAGCGCTGGGAAACTGACTCATCAACTGACTCTGGAAATCTTCCCTGCGCTCGTACTCCTTCCCACGGTGAATGAAAACCTTATTCTGTTGATATTGAATATCTCAACACATCATTATCTAGATTACATAACACACCTGTTAGCACAGTTTCGGTTTTATCTGAGAATATTAAACACACACTGACCCTGAGGAACTGAGGGAAGCCGCAGCCGTAATATCCCACAGCAAAGTAGTCTGGCTTGGGCCGCAGGATCTTCATAATGTTCTCATAAAACTTGGCCTGCTGATTCTGCAAAAAGAATTTATTGATGAAATAAACAAAGGGACAGAATGCTAAACAGCTAAAAGAACAAATACTTAAGAAGACTTTTAAAATATGGAGAGTGTGTAAGCAAAATAAAAGTGATATAATATAATATAAGAAAACTAAATAATAATAAAACATGCATTAATAAAAAATTATTATAAAAAAGATTAGTGAAATAATAATATAATATAATAAATATGTTTTCACAAGTGTAAAACATTTAAATGATATATTTTTTAATTAAAATGTATGTTTTAATTATTAAAAAAGTATTAAAATATACATAAGTAAAAAGAAAAAAAGGAAAAGATAACTAAATAATAAAACATATCATACATAAAAAAATTAAAATAATAATACAAACAAACAATAAATATGATATAATATGCTTGCAAAACGGCAAAAATAAAAACCTAATAAAAATACACAAATAAAAAAAATTAATACAAGTAAATAAATAAAGATTATTGATTAATATAATATACCAATAAAAAAGAAAACAAAATAATAAAATATAATATAATAATACAACTAAATAATAATAAAACATGCATTAATAAAAATAATTAGAAAAAAGATTAGCAAAATAATAATATAATATAATGTTTTCAAAAGTGTAAACAATTCAAATGATACATTAAAATTTATATTTTAATTATTAAAAAAAATAATTAAAATATACATAAGGAAAAAGGAAAAAGATAACTAAATAAAAAATATCATACATAAAAAAGAAAAATAATAATACAAACAAATAAATATAATATAATATACTGGCAAAACGGCAAAAATTAAAAACCTAATAAAAATACACAAATAAAAAAAATGAATACAAGTAAATAAATAAGGATTATTGATTAATATAATATTAGTATATTTATAATATTATAATATAATATACCAATAAAAAAGAAAACTAATATAATATAATATAATATAATATAATATAATATAATATAATATAATATAATATAATATAATATAATATAATATAATATAATATAATATAATATAATATAATATAATATAATATAATATAATATAATATAATATAATATAATATAATATAATATAATATAATATAATATAATATAATATAATATAATATAATTTAATATAATATATTTTTAAATGAGGAAAGTTTATTGTGTGTTACCAGTTTCTGTCCGAGCAGCTCGTAATCGAAGACCTCCATCTCGAACTGATCTGCTAACTCCTTACACAGAGTGATGGCCTCCTCCCACATCTGACACATAAAAACCATGTTCACACACATATACACACACGGTTAAACATTCATGAGGTCAGTCTTCAACATCCAGTCACGTCTACTGAATATCAAACAGGAAGTCTATGTGAAGCTGAGCTGACCTTGCCCATATCAAAGTAGCTGATGATGGTGTCGTAGAGCGATTCTTTGAGCTGCCGCTGGGAATGAGACGTCTGATAGTCCAGCTGAAGGATGCACTGCTCCTCTGACCACTGCAAACACATCACAACATTACTATGATTTTATATAGCAATCTAAACAAGAGTATTACATTCCCTTAAGACAATATAGCTGGTTCTTGGCCATGAAATCTTGCCGCCAGTAACTAGGGTGGCTGCCAGTGTGTTAGGGTGTTGTATTGACTGCCAAGTGATGCTCAATTAAATTATTATTTAGAAATTAATATTTAAGACATTGTAGTGCAACACACATCTCATTATTAGATAAAAAGGAAGTGATGTCAAAGCAGCATTATAGTTTGCTAAAACAAACTATAGCCACAAAAAAGCCTATTTTCCTTACTGATATAATATAATATAAACTTTTTTTTTAGCAGCTCGTAAGCCATGCCCACATTTCTCATTTTTGTTTAGTTTAAGTTGAAGTACTAAAATTAATAAAACTAAACCTAATAATACAATTTATAAAAAGCTATACAGACATCATAAAAAGAAAACAAAACTAACAAAAATCACACACAAATTAAAAAAAATTAATAAAAATAAATAATATATACAGTATATAAAAATAATATAGATTAAGTAAAACAATAATATATTAGAATATTATATCAAATATATATTGTGTGTTTGTGTGCATGCAAAAAAAAAAGAAAAATAAAGATTAGTGAAATAATATAACATGATATATGTTTTATATAATTATATACTTCAATTGTAAGTACATTTTATGCATACAAAAACACACAACAAAATGACTAAACCTTTAACGAAAATGAAAATATGAAATTTAAAAATAAAATCTAATTCAAAATATTCACAAAAACTGTAATACTACATCAGTGATACTAAATGATCACTGTCACAGTCATCAATGGCACTGAATGAATCATGACAACTTTGTTTGACGGGAAATAAAGCGAGAGGCTGAACTGAAGTGGTTTCTAATGGGAGGAGAGGCTGTGTGAAATAACAGAACATTAAATATCATAGAAATGTATGGACTGTGCCGTGTTCATCTGAGAGGGAAAGAGAGAAACACACAGCAGGGTAAAATGCTCTATAAATCTGCCGGCGCGCCACAGGAACTGCATTGCTGTCATAAATCTGACCTGGAGGCTTTATCTGCTCGAGGGCCATCAGGGACCACAGTAAATCACACGGGGAAGAAGTGTGTCTCCAGTGAACCAATCAGAACATCTCTACTGTATGTCAGACGTGACCTTCAGTGTCAGAGGTGTGTGTGTGTAAGGTTTAACCTACAGTGTGAGGTTCAAATGTCCTCTCAAAAATAGTAAAACTTGAAATTAACTACAACTTGATGTCACTTCCTGTTTACAATTCATGATTCCAATCCATAATAACCCTGTTTATCTATTAATGAGATGCATATTGTACTAAATTCCTAGAAAATGAATTCTCCACGAGGACAAAGATTAATAAACACACCAAAATTACATTCGAATGAATATGTAAAAATGCAAAAATGTTTCTGTGATGATTAAGTTTAGTGGATGAATTAGCTCAATAGAAAATGATAGGAGTCCTCATAAAGATACAAAACTAAATGTGGGTTTGTTAACCTTGAGCAGTTTGGAGTGGAGCAGGAGTGTATACGCTGCCTCTGTGTAGTTTTCTCCATCCAAATGAAGATCCCGCAATTTATAGAGGTACCTTAGAAACAAACACAACAATTACAATTAATCAATAAATATTGATTATATATAAATAAATACAATATATTATAAAATGTTATAAATAAACAATACAAATACAAAACGATATTACAAACAACACATTAATTTTAGTGTATATATATATATATTTTTTTTTAATGTAAGATATTTCTATATATATTACATTATGTATTTATTTAATATAAATTAAAAAATATATGACAGAAAAAATATTCTAATTATTAAAATATTATAAATAATAAAAACTATATTTCATTATACTAGCCATCTTCAAGAATCGGCTAAAAACACATCACTTCCATCTTTATTTGACCCTCTAACTCTAGCACTCTCTATTTTAATTCTATTCTTTTAAAAAAACGTCCCTTTTACACTTGCACTCTATTCATTTACTGCTTGCTTTCTTTAAAAAAAAAAACGAACACTAGCTTTTCTAATCTTTTTGTATTCTATCTATTTGTTTTCTTTTTATTTATTAGACAATTAACAAAAGCATAAAACCTTTAACATTAGCGTGCTCTATTCTTTTCTGTTTTCTTTTTATTTATTATATAATAATAAAAAAAATACCTTGCTAGGTGTACTGTGTTAAGCTAACTGAGACTTGTTATAGCACTTGCATATCATTGCTCTTTTGTTGATTTTGATTTTCCATTGTCCTCATTTGTAAGTTGCTTTGGACAAAAGCGTCTCTTAAATGACTAAATGTAAATGTATATATACTGTATATATCAATGTTAATATTATGTGATAAATGTATATAAATTGATGTTTATACTAAGAGGTAAATTTACTTTTATGTAATAGAATTTCTGTCTCAATATTCACTTCTCTTAGATCATAACAAATTATATCTATATTTACCACAAGGAGGCAGTATTACATAAAGCCAGTAGGTCGTTGTTCAAAAGATTTGACCAGGGTTAAGGAGTGTTAAGGCAAGTACTACACAAAGCAGAGAGCTTAAAGCCCCCCCAAGTGTGGTAAAATCACAGTAAAGTATGGCTTTTCTCTTAGAAATTTATTTGAAGAGAAATATGATACAAAAAATATATATAATACTTGCTTTTTATATTTACAAACAGTAATTAATGCAATAATTCTTACATTGATTAGTATTGATATTGTACTGCACTGAATATCGTGTATTGTATTGTACAGTGCATTAGACATACATACATATTCTATTCTATTCTAAATATTATAAATAATAAAAACTATATTTCATTATACTAGCCATCTTCAAGAATCGGCTAAAAACACATCACTTCCATCTTTATTTGACCCTCTAACTCTAGCACTCTCTATTTTAATTCTATTCTTTAAAAAAAACGTCCCTTTTACACTTGCACTCTATTCATTTACTGCTTGCTTTCTTTAAAAAAAAAACTAACACTAGCTTTTCTAATCTTTTTGTATTCTATCTATTTGTTTTATTTTTATTTATTAGACAATTAACAAAAGCATAAAACCTTTAACATTAGCGTGCTCTATTCTTTTCTGTTTTCTTTTTATTTATTATTTAATAATAAAAAAAATACCTTGCTAGGTGTACTGTGTTAAGCTAACTGAGACTTGTTATAGCACTTGCATATCATTGCTCTTTTGTTGATTTTGATTTTCCATTGTCCTCATTTGTAAGTTGCTTTGGACAAAAGCGTCTCTTAAATGACTAAATGTAAATGTATATATACTGTATATATCAATGTTAATATTATGTGATAAATGTATATAAATTGATGTTTATACTAAGAGGTAAATTTACTTTTATGTAATAGAATTTCTGTCTCAATATTCACTTCTCTTAGATCATAACAAATTATATCTATATTTACCACAAGGAGGCAGTATTACATAAAGCCAGTAGGTCGTTGTTCAAAAGATTTGACCAGGGTTAAGGAGTGTTAAGGCAAGTACTACACAAAGCAGAGAGCTTAAAGCCCCCCCAAGTGTGGTAAAATCACAGTAAAGTATGGCTTTTCTCTTAGAAATTTATTTGAAGAGAAATATGATACAAAAAATATATATAATACTTGCTTTTTATATTTACAAACAGTAATAAATGCAATAATTCTTACATTGATTAGTATTGATATTGTACTGCACTGAATATCGTGTATTGTATTGTACAGTGCATTAGACATACATACATATTCTATTCTATTCTATTCTTCCACCAAGCCATCAAGAATCAAGTTCATTATTCTTACTGTAGGTGAAATTATAGATATGCATCATGATTTCACATTATTGTCTACTAATTATTGTCATTTTCATAATATCTCAATCTTTCTCTCTCATTTCACAGGTCAAAGGTCATGACGAAAATAAAATGAGGTTATAAATAAACTAGACAATCTCCGTTCGTCATTCATTAAAGCTGAATTGTCAGTGTTTCTCCAGGACGTGACACAGAACTTAATGCAATAATTCTTACATTGATTAGTATTGATATTGTACTGCACTGAATATCGTGTATTGTATTGTACAGTGCATTAGACATACATACATATTCTATTCTATTCTTCCACCAAGCCATCAAGAATCAAGTTCATTATTCTTACTGTAGGTGAAATTATAGATATGCATCATGATTTCACATTATTGTCTACTAATTATTGTCATTTTCATAATATCTCAATCTTTCTCTCTCATTTCACAGGTCAAAGGTCATGACGAAAATAAAATGAGGTTATAAATAAACTAGACAATCTCCGTTCGTCATTCATTAAAGCTGAATTGTCAGTGTTTCTCCAGGACGTGACACAGAACTTGATCGTATTTATTGTCAATAGCAAACATCTGAATCAGAATCGAGACGCATTCATTCATCTCACACTGACAATCAGAGAACTCGGTCACGTTTGGCCCTGCAGAACGCCTTTCTGCAGACACACGCTCATTTATGTTTAATGTGCCTGTAAGGTAGCAGTATGTCAAACACAGACGGCGTCTCACTCTGTCCCTCGTTCTGTCTCTGTGCTTGGATGCTTATCCTTTGGATTTTGACATTAATTCAGCAAGACCAAGATAATCTCCTTTCAGATTACACAACCAACACACACACAAGCACATACAATCACAGTCTCACACACACACACACACACACACACACACACACACACACAGTGACACAGAACTTGATCGCATTTATTGTCAATAGCAAACATCTGAATCAGAATCGAGACGCATTCATTCATCTCACACTGACAATCAGAGAACTCGGTCACGTTTGGCCCTTGCAGAACGCCTCTCTGCAGACACACGCTCATTTATGTTTAATGTGCCTGTAAGGTAGCAGTATGTCAAACACAGACGGCGTCTCACTCTGTCCCTCGTTCTGTCTCTGTGCTTGGATGCTTATCCTTTGGATTTTGACATTAATTCAGCAAGACCAAGATAATCTCCTTTCAGATTACACAACCAACACACACACAAGCACATACAATCACAGTCTCACACACACACACACACACACACACACACACACACACACACACACACACACACACACACACACACACACACACACATACACACACAAGCACGTACAATCACAGTCGCACACACAGAGTTAATATGGAAATTACCTGATGTACATCCCCTCACGGTTGATGTCCTTGTAGAAATTCTGCAAAGAAATGAAACGCAAACGTTAACTTTGAGCCTCTGTGTTGACGTTTCTCTGAAGACGAGATTGTTTTGCGTTTTTTAGATGCTTCTGATATGTAACGCAAAATGATGATGATGGATTTCTCAAGATTTTAAATGTGACGCACACACCGATATGATGCTTATTTATAGTTTATTCAGATATTGAAGTCATTTCCAGTCTGACAGATTGAAGTTGCGGCAGCGACATTCTGACCGTTAGAAAACAAGCAACTCAAATCTCAAATGAATTGTTAAGAAAAAGATGAATATTTTATGGAGCAGAGGAGTTAAAGATTTTGTTGTATTACACACGGTTTCATTTGTTTCTGTATGTTCATTTAAAGGAAATATTCTGCCTGGATTTTGCATATGAATCATTTAAAGAGGATGAAAGCTGACAGATTCATCATACTGTAGCAAGAAAATGAACTCTAATTTAAAACATAAGGTCATGTGGGAATCACTTCGTTGCCACTTCTGAACGTGTTCATTATTATATTTTCCTCAAAAGCTTGGATCCATCCTTAATTGGCTGTGTTTCAACCAATTTAATTTATGCATTAAAATGAATAAAAAAATGAATAAGGCAATGTTTCCATCCCATGTGTTCAAGTAAACAAAACTGGGTAAAATAGAAAAGGAAATGTAAGTCATATCTAGGGAAGAAACTGCTCATCAATGACTTGTGGTTTAGAGCCACAGACAAACATTTACAATGAAGTTGAGTAAATTATTCAATCACATGACTTGTTGATCCAAGTCACCTGACATTTTTGATAAGCATCTTGAAATGTATTTGGTTATTGCTGATCCATATGCTGAACTTTTATTTGCATCTTGATGTTTCCAAATGGACATTTGAATGAGATATTATCAAATTTGTATGCATGTAAATATATGGGACTGGGACTTTTTCATCTGTTTGATTATCAGCCAGGTGAAAATTGTACCTCTGATCATTTAAAGTAACAGCACATCCTTCCTAAAGTACTAGCGAGTTACGAGTTACACTGTGAGGTTTAACAGATTAATAGCGTAATGTGTTTATTTAACAGAATTATTATTATTATAATTTTTTTTTACTTTAAAATTTAATGTATTTCTGAGATTGCTGTGAAGACTGGAGAAATGATGCTGAAAATTCAGCTTTGCCTCACAGGAGTCAATTATATTTTAAAATATAATATCCAATAGAAAACCAATATTTTTAATTATAATAACATTTCACAATATTACTTGTTTTAAACAAATTTTTTTCATGAAATAAATGCAGCCATGATGACCAGAAGAGACTTCTTTCAAAAACATAAAAAAATTGACCAGTAGTGTGTATTTATACTATTTTAGTTTTTATTAATAATTTAAATACAATTTTATTTTCATTTAAATTTTTTAGTTTGAGTTTTAATAATTTGATGTGAAAATCATTTTATTACTTTTTAGTTTTTTATTATTTCTATTTAGCTTTATTTTTTCCTGTTTTTAGCCATTTTAGAACTTCAACTTATTTTAGTTAGCTGGCAAGGCAGCAGTTTCCTTTTTTAAAGTTTTTACATTTAAGTGTGAAGACTGGAGAAATGATGCTGAAAATTCAGCTTTGCCTCACAGGAGTAAATTATATTTTAAAATATAATATCCAATAGAAAACCAATATTTTTAATTATAATAACATTTCACAATATTACTTGTTTTAAACAAATTTTTTTCATGAAATAAATGCAGCCATGATGACCAGAAGAGACTTCTTTCAAAAACATAAAAAAAATTGACCAGTAGTGTGTATTTATACTATTTTAGTTTTTATTAATAATTTAAATACAATTTTATTTTCATTTAAATTTTTTAGTTTGAGTTTTAATAATTTGATGTGAAAATCATTTTATTACTTTTTAGTTTTTTATTATTTCTATTTAGCTTTATTTTTTCCTGTTTTTAGCCATTTTAGAACTTCAACTTATTTTAGTTAGCTGGCAAGGCAGCAGTTTTCACATTTCACAAGTTTTTACATTTAAGTGTACCATCTAACATTTTTATTTATATTAATATATTTAAAAAAAAAATTATATTACTATATTATATAATAATATAACTTTTATTTTATTTTATCAAAACAATTTCTAATGGTTTTAGTGAAAAACAACTATTCATTATGGGCAGGAGCTGCTTTTAAACCTCCAGATTTTGTGCTGGGATATTAATCTGCATGTTTGTTAAATAAAATAACCAGTCGGTTCAGTAGTTATGTTGAACACATCGTCCATTTGGGCCCATTAGGAGGCCGACAGCTCAAACTGATCAGACCAGATCAATCAGAAAACCCCTTTATGTCTGCGACACGTGAAGTGGGCGGGGCTTACCAGAAGATTGACAGTGCAGCTCATGCGGTTGTTTCGACTGAACACATCGTCCATTTGGGCCCATCAGGAGGCCGACAGCTCAAACTGATCAGACCAGATCAATCAGAAAACCCCTTTATGTCTGTGACACATGAAGTGGGCGGGGCTTACCAGAAGATTGACAGTGCAGCTCATGCGGTTGTTTCGACTGTCATCACTCATCACTGTGCGGTAGTCAAGGAGTCGCTCCAGGAGGCCGGTCACAAGAGTAACGAAGTGCTGTACCTCGGTCAGCAGCGGGGGGCGTCCCTGAGCGCACTCTAAAAGACTGAAACGGCACACGGTCAGAGCGGCTCTCATGCTTTCAGGAGATTTAAGGAGGATTTGGAGCTTCTTATGGAGTCAAGCCAGCATTTTACAAGACCACAGTGTGTGTGTGTGTTCGTACATGCTCTGTAGCAGCTCCATGTATCTCTCGTCTCCTCCACCCCCTTCCACTTCATGATCCAACTTCAGGATGATCTCGTTCTCAAACTGAGAGGCAGAGAGAGACTTCATTAACAAGTTCAACATTGTCAATGTGCATTTGCTAATCTGTGTGTGTGGGCAGCTTTCTCTATGTTTTTTGAAAAACATCCCAAAATAGCAAGTTGTTGTGACGTCCTAACAGAAAATATTCATAAATGGAAAAAAAAATCTTATTTCAATCCTAAACATGCTAAAAGTCTTGATAGGGTTAATCTACAGCGGGCCTACACTGACTCATTGAACCTGAGCAGATTTTTACCATTTCATAAAATATTTTCAATCCTTTCCTCAGAATTATGGAAATATTCAATGAGAATATATATCTTAAATATTTTAAATATATTTTACCATCTTTAAACCCATTTCATAGAATTACAGAAATATTATATAAATATTTATAAATATTTTAACACATTTTATCATGTTTAAATCCATTTCCCAGAATTATAGAAATACTCCAGGAAATATTAATATTAAAATTAAATAGTAATATTAAAATATTACTAATATTTTTTTTAATGCATTTATCTTTAAATTCATTCCATAGAACTATAGAAATATGTGAAAAATATTTTAGATGCATTTTACCATCTTTAAATCAACTACGTAGAATTATAGAAATATTCAATATCCATTAAATCATTTGAATCCATTCCATAGAATTACATTTAGAAATAATATTGAAAAAAACACATTTTAAACACATTACTCTGAATTACAGAAATATTCCATAGAATGCTTTTTAAAAATGTTAACACATTTTGCCATATTTAAATTCATTCATTAGCACTATAAATATTTCATATAAATAAGTATATTTTACAAATTTTCCAAGTTTAAATTAATTTCTCAGAATCATAAATGTTGCATAAATTTTTGTTTATATTTTAACACATTTTACCACGTTTAAATCTATTTAGAATTATAGTAATATATATATAAAAAAATATTTTAAACACATTTACATAGATATCATGTTTAAATCCATTACTTGGATTTATATAAATATTCCATATAAATATTTAAAAAAAAAAGTATTTTAAGCACATTTACTATCTTATTTGAATAACAATAAAAATTAAACTACAGTCCCCACAACTGTACACAGTATATACGTGTATGTCAGGTTTTTGTGTAGACCAAAACAACTTTTTAAAAAAAGGATTAAATAATGTGTTATCTGCATGTAAAAATGTTGAGTTTAGCTTATATTAAGAACAAGAGAAGTCAAAGTGAGGTCATGATATAAAAACAGGTGTGTGTGTGTGTGTGTGTGTGTGTGTGTGTGTGTGTGTGTGTGTGTGTGTGTGTGTTTGAACCTTTATGAAGTTTCCGAGTTTCCGAATTTGTACCCAAAAGTGAGCTAAACCTGACAAAATCTCTGTGTGTGTGTGTGTGTGTGTGTGTTTGAACCTTTATGAAGTTTCCGGAGTGGTTGTGTTCACACTGCATCATGTCAAAG